>NW_022436945.1:39411872-39414922 GCF_009761245.1 Sapajus apella
GTACATCCAAACATACACCTCATAAAGGAGAGCTCAGGCTGATATCTGGCAGGATCCCTCTGGGACAAAGATAACAGAAGAAGAAACTGGTAGCAGCCCTTACTGTTCTGCAGCCACTGCAGGTGATCCTCAGGCAAGCAGGGCCTGGAGTGGACCCCCAGCAGTCCTACAGCAGAGGGGCCTGACTGTTAGAAGGAAAACTAAAAAACAGAAATAACTTCAGCATCAACAGAAAGGACATCTACTCAGAGACCCCATCCGAAAGTCACCAACTACAAAGACCACAGGTAGATAAATCCACAAAGATGGGAAGAAACCAGTGCAAAAAAGGATGAAAACACTCAAAACCAGAATGCCTCTCCTCCTCCAAGGGATCACAACTCCTCACCAGCAAGGGAACAAGGCTGGATGGAGAATGAGTCTGATGAATCAACAGAATCAGGCTTCAGAAAGTGAGTAATAACAAACTTCTCTGATTTAAAACAGCATGTTCTAACTCCATGCAAAGAAACTAACAACCTTGAAAAAAGGATTGATGAAATGCTAACAAGAATAAACAGCTTAGAGAAGAATATAAATGAATTGATGGAGCTGAAAAACACAACACGAGAAATTTGCAAAGCATACACAAGTTTCAATAGCCAAATTGACCAAGCAGAAGAAAGGATATCAGAGATTGAACACCAACTCAATGACATAAAACGAGAAGGCAAGATTAGAAAAAAAAGAGTAAAAAGAAATGAACAAAGTCTCCAAGAAATGTGGGATTATGTCAAAAGACCTAATCTACGTTTGATAGGTGTAACTGAATGTGACGGAGAGAATGAATCCAAGCTGGAAAACACTCTTCAGGATATTATCCAGGAGAACTTCCCCAACCTAGCAAGGCAGGCCAACATTCAAGTCCAGGAAATACAGAGAACACCACAAAGATATTCCTCAAGAATAGCAACCCCAAGGCACATAATCGTCAGATTCACCAGGGTTGAAATAAAGGAAAAAATGCTAAAGGTAGCCAGAGAGAAAGGCTGGGTTACCCACAAAGGGAACCCCATCAGACTCATAGTGGATCTCTTGGCAGAAACCCCACAAGCCAGAAGAGAGTGGGGACCAATATTCAACATCCTTAAAGAAAAGAATTTTCAACTCAGAATTTCAAATCCAGCCAAACTAAGCTTCATAAGTGAAAGAGAAATAAAATCCTTTACGAACAAGCAATTGCTGAGAGATTTTATCACCATGAGACCTGCCTTACAAGAGCTCCTGAAAGAAGCCCTAAACATAGAAAGGAGCAACCAGTACCAGCCACTCCAAAAACGTACCAAATGGTAAAGAGCAGTGACACAATGAAGAAATTGCATCAACTAATGGGCAAAGCAACCAGCTAGCATCAAAATGGCAGTATCAAATTCACACATAACAATATTAACCTTAAATGTAAATGGGCTAAATGTCCCAATCAAAAGACACAGACTGGCAAATTGGATAAAAAGTCAAAATCTATCGGTGTGCTGTATCCAGGAAACCCATCTCACATGCAAGGATATACAAAGGCTTAAAATAAAGGGATGGAGGAAGATTTACCAACCAAATGGAGAGCAAAAAAAAAACCAAGAGTTGCATCCTAGTCTCAAATAAAATAGACTTAAACCAACAAAGATCAAAAGAGACAAAGAAGGGTATTACATAATGGTAAAAGGATCAATGCAACAAGAAGAGCTAATGATCCTAAATATATACACACCCAATACAGGAGCACCCAGATACATAAAGCAAGTTCTTAATGACTTGCAAAGAGACTTAGGCTCCTACACAATAATAGTGGGAGGCTTTAACACTCCACTGTCAACATTAGATAGATCAACGAGACAGAAAATTAACAAGGATATACAGGACTTGAACTCAGACCTGGAACAAGCAAATCTAATAGACATTTATAGAACTCTCCATCCCAAATCCACAGAATATACATTCTTCTCAGCACCACATCACATCTACTCTAAAATTGACCACATAATTGGAGGTAAATCACTCCTCAGCAAATGCAAAAGAACGGAAATCATAACAAACAGTCTCTCAGACCACAGTGCAATCAAATTAAAACTCAGAATTCAGAAACTAACTCAGAACACTGCACAACTTCATGGAAACTGAACAACTGGCTCTTGAATGTTGACTGGATAAACAATGAAATGAAGGAGAAATAAAGATGTTCTTTGAAACCAACAAGAACGAAGGCACAATGTACCAGAATCTCTGGAACACATTTAAAGTAGTGTCTAGAGGGAAATTTATAGCTATAAATGCCCACATACGAAGCACGAAAATATCTAAAATTGACACTCTATCATCAAAATTGAAAGAGCTAGAGGAGCAAGATCAAAAAAACTCAAAACCTAGCAGAAGACAAGAAATAACTATGATCAGAGCAGAACTGAAGGAAATAGAGACACAAAAAACCCTTCAAAAAATCAAAATCCAGGAGCTGTTTTTTTTTTTTTTTTTGAAAAGATCAACAAGAGAGACAGACCACTAGCTAGATTAATAAAAAAGAAAAGAAAGAAGAATCAAATAGATGAAATAAAAAACGATAAAGGGGATATCACCATCAATTCCACAGAAATACAAACTACCATCAGAAATTACTACAAACAACTCTATGCACATAAACTAGTAAACCTGGAAGAAATTGATAAATTCCTGGACACTTGCATCCTCCCAAGCCTAAACCAGAAAGAAGTCAAAACCCTGAATGGACCAATAACAAGGGCTGAAGTTGAGGCAGGAATTAAGAGCCTACCAACCAAAAAAGCCCAGGTCTAGATGGGTTCACAGCCGAATTCTAACACACATACAAAGAGGAGCTGGTACCAATCCTTCTGAAACTATTCCAAACAATCCAAAAAAGGGGAATCCTTCCCAAATCATTTTATGAGACCAACATCATCCTGATACCAAAACCCGGTAGAGACTCAACAAGAAAAGAAAACTTCAGGCCAATTTCCATGATGAACATAGATGTAAAAATCTTCAATAAAATACTGACAAGC
>NW_022436945.1:39415022-39477267 GCF_009761245.1 Sapajus apella
TGCACATAAACTAGTAAACCTGGAAGAAATGGATAAATTCCTGGACACTTGCAACCTCCCAAGCCTAAACCAGGAAGAAGTCAAAACCCTGAATAGACCAATAACAAGGGCTGAAGTTGAGGCAGCAATTAAGAGCCTACCAACGAAAAAAGCCCAGGTCCAGATGGGTTCACAGCCGAATTCTAACACGCATACAAAGAGGAGCTGGTACCAATCCTTCTGAAACTATTCCAAACAATCCAAAAAAGGGGAATCCTTCCCAAATCATTTTATGAGATCAACATCATCCTGATACCAAAACCTGGTCTCTACCAGAAAAAGAAAAGAAAACTTCAAGCCAATATTCATGATGAACATAGATGCAAAAATCTTCAATAAAATACTGGCAAACCGATTGCAACAGCACATCAAAAAGCTTACCCATCACGATCAAGTAGGTTTCATCCTGGGGATGCAAGGCTGGTTCAACATACGCAAGTCTATAAACATAATTCACCACATAAACAGAACCAAAGACAAAAACCACATGATTATCTCGATAGATGCAGAGAAGGTCTTTGGACAAAATTCAACAATCCTTTATGCTAAAAACTCTCAATAAACTAAGTCTCAATGGAACGTATGTCAAAATAATAAAAGCTATTTATGACAAACCCAGAGCCAATATTATGCTGAATGGGCAAAAACTGGAAGCATCCCCTTTGAAATCTGGCACTACACCAGGATGTCCTCTCTCGCCACTCCTATTCAATATAATATTGGAAGTTTAAGCCAGAGCAATCAGGCAAGGAAAAGAAATAAAGGGTATTCAATTAGGAAAGGAGGAAGTCAAATTGTCTCTATTTGCAGATGACAT
This sequence comes from Sapajus apella, assembly GCF_009761245.1. Taxonomy (NCBI): domain Eukaryota; kingdom Metazoa; phylum Chordata; class Mammalia; order Primates; family Cebidae; genus Sapajus; species Sapajus apella. Next base: position 39,415,879 of record NW_022436945.1, read on the forward strand.
GATTGTACATTTAGAAGACCCCATCGGCTCAGCCCAAAATCTCCTGAAACTGATAAGCAATTTCAGCAAAGTCTCAGGATACAAAATCAATGTGCAAAAATCACATGCATTCCTATACACCAATAACACACTTAAAGAGAGCCAAATCAAGAACGAACTGCCATTCACAATTGCTACAAAGAGAATAAAATACCTAGGAATACAACTAACAAAGGATGTAAAGGACCTCTTCAAGGAGAACTACAAACCACTGCTCAAGGGAATAAGGACACAAACAGATGGAAAAACATTCCGTGCTCATGGTTGGGAAGAATCAATATTGTGAAAATGGTCATACTGCCCAAAGTGATTTATAGATTCAATGCTATCCTCATCAAGCTACCTATGGCCCTCTTCACAGAACTGGAAAAAAACCACCTTAAACTTCATATGGAACCAAAAGAGAGCCCGCAAAGCCAAGTCAATTCTAAGCAAAAATAACAAAGCCAGAGGCATCATGTTCCCTAACTTCAGACTATACTACAAGGCTACAGTAATCAAAACAGCATGGTACTGGTACCAAAACAGAGATATAGAACAATGGAACAAAACAGAGGCCTCAGAGGCAATGCCACACACCTACTACCATCTGATCTTTGACAAACCTGACAAAACAAGCAATGAGGAAAGGATTTTCTGTTTAATAAATGGTGTTGGGAAAACTGGCTAGCCATGTGCAGAAAGCAGAAACTGGACCTTTTCCTGACACCTTACACTAAAATTAACTCCAGATGGATTAAAGACTTATACATAAGACCTATCATCATAAAAACCCTAGCAGAAAACCTAGGCAAAACCATTCAGGGTATGCATAGGTAAGGACTTCATGACTAAAACACCAAAAGCATTGGCAACAAAAGCCAAAATAGACAAATGGGATCTAATTAAACTCCAGAGCTTCTACACAGCAAAAGAAACAATCATTAGAGTGAACGGGCACCAGCAGAATGGGAAAAAATTTTGCAATCTACCCATCTGACAAAGTGCTAATATCCACAATCTGCAAAGAACTAAAACGGATCTACAAGAAACAAACAAACAAACCCATTCAAAAGTGGGCAAAGGATATGAACAGACACTTTTCAAATGAAGACATATATGAGGCCAACAAACATATAAAAATATTCATCATCACTAGTCATTAGAGAAATGCAAATCAAAACCACATTAAGATACCATCTCACACCAGTTAGAATGGTGATCATTAAAAAGCTGGAGACAACAGATGCTGGAGAGGATGTGGAAAAATAGGAACACTTTTACACTGATGGTGGGAGCGTAAATTAGTTCAACCATTGTGGAAGACAGTGTGGTGATTCCTCAAGGACCTAGGAATAGAAATTCCATTTGACCCAGCAATCCCATTACTGGGTATATATCCAAAGGATTATAAATCATTCTTATTATAAAGACACATGCACACGTATGTTCATTGTGGCACTGTTTACAATAGTAAAGACCTGGAACCAACCCCAGGGCCCATCGATGATAGACTGGACAAGGAAAATGTGGCACATATACACCATAGAATACTATGCAGTCATAAAAAATGATGAGTTTGTGTCCTTTATAGGGACATGGATGAACCTGGAAACCATCATTCTCAGCAAACTGACACAAGAATAGAAAATCAAACACCGCATGTTCTCACTCATAGGCAGATGTTGAGTAATGAGAACACATGGACGCAGGGAGGGGAGCATCACACACTGGGGTCTGTTGTGGGGGACTAGGGGAGTGACAGTGGGGGGTAGGGAGTTGGAGAGGGATAACATGGGGAGAAATGCCAGATATAGGTGATGGGGTGGAAGGCAGCAAATAACATTGTCATGTATGCACCTATGCAACAATCCTGCATGTTCTGCACATGTACCCCAGAACCTAAAGTGTAATAAAAAATATATATATATAAAGGAAAGCTGAACTCAGTTTTTCACAAAACATTAATATATACAAATGAGATAATAAACATTAAAAATAACACACCTTATTCAAGAAATTAGAAAGTGTTAAATTTTTCTTTTTGTTAAATCAGCAATATTGACAATGCTGTGAACAAACGGGCAGCATATAGAGTCTTGTGGAGAGCTTAAATTGGCCTATTTCTGAGGGCACTTTGCAAAAACCAACAAAAGCCTTAAATTGTGCATACCTTCCTGAAAAATGTGCAGTTATTATACATCCATGAAAATCTACAAAAAAGAAAAACAAGTACATGTTTTATGACATGGGAAATCTAGGCATTTATACCAAGGAAATAATCATTGATATACAGCCTTGTTTACAAGAGTGAAAATCTAGACATAACCTAGTGATCTAACAATGAGAATAGTTAGTAAACTAAACACCTTTACAAAACTGTGACTGCTGTGATCTCGTGGGAGATAATTAATGCCATAAATGAAAAAATAATAATATAACAGTTTATTATATGATCCCATTTTCTCTAAAACAACAACAACAAAATGTGTGTAGGTATGGGGTGTGTACATACACACGTAAGAAAGATCTGAAAGAAAACATATCAATATGCTAACATTGATTATGTCTAGATAATAAAATTATAGATGACTTTAGAAAACCATAACATTTTCTATATTCTTTATGATAAACATATCTTTGTTATTAAGAAAATAAAAATTATCTTTCTAAAAGAAAAAATTAAACATTAAGAGACATTCTTGGCCATTGTTCAGATACCTCTGATGCTAGAATGTATCTTCAATGGTGGCTGCACTGTGCTCCTTAGAAAAGTCACACAGTAATGAGCTTCAGCCCACAGGTTCTATGGGTATAGAAGCAGTTCAAGCAGTTTAACAGAAAAGTTCAACCAAATACAAAAAACAACTCAAGGGAACATCATATACTTAATGGTTAAATGGCAATAGAAAAAAAGATAAATAACTAAGCAGTACTGGATAAAGCTAAAGCCTTAATCTCATGCTTACTCAGCAGCAAAAAGAAAAAGCAAAACAAACATTAATTATGGAAGATTTAGTGATCTGTACAGTTATAGTCATAGAAACACTTCCAATCTGTGTTTATCTATGCTGTAACTCATTGCTTTCTGCAAATTTAAAGAAACATTTTGCCTGACAGTCCAAATGCTTGGTTATAGCTAAAGGAAAAACAGTTCAACCACTTTGAAAATAGGCTAGAAGACAAAGTCCTCGTGCTTCAAAACTGGTGTGTGTGTGTGTGTGTGTGTGTGTGTGTGTGGCTTTCCAACTTCATAAAAAATCCAAGAGAGGGTCAACTTGATAAGGAAGCCATGTGCCTGCTCCTTCCTTGCCATGTGGAAGGAAAGAATATTATATATATTCATATTTATATTATAATTTATATTCATATTATATTTAAATTTATATATTATATAAATATTATTATATATAATACAAATATGTAAATATTTATATTTATATAAATATTCAGACCCATCCTCCCAATACAGCAAGGAAAGAGCAGGCACATCACTGTGTAACTAGATTACACATTCATTCATTCTTACGATTATTACCAAAGATCCCCAAAGTAAACAGTAGTGAAAACCATGGTATTATATAAATATTATATAAATATTCAGCCCTATCCTTACCACATGGGAAAGAAGGGGCAGGCACATCACTGTGTAACTAGACTGCACATTTATTCATTCTTACGACTATTACCAAAGATCCCCAAAGTAAATGGTAGTGAAAGCCATGGTATTATAGTATTGACAGCAATCTATTAACTCATTCCTTTTCAAAACCAATAAGAGAATAGGTCTAGTTGAAAATTCTTAATTTCATCTAGTAAGATAAATCTTGAACACAAAATGCTAGGAAAAAGGGGGGGGGTCCAAGTACATAACTGCTCAAATTGTCTATCCAGTCTATCCCAAATGTAGTGCTCACATTTTTCTTCCTGCCCAGCATCCATTGTCCCTTCTCTGAATAATAGCACCCAGTTTTTATTTAGGGGATTACCTCTCACATTTTGGTTCATATGGTCACCTCTATTTCCTGACTTAAGAAATTAACAGGTAATGGTCATGCAATGTATTCATTCCCTTAGACAGAATAAATATTCATCAAGTGAAGCCAAATCTAGTCCCACTGGTGACAAGAATCATCAACCTTAAAACTTTTCTCTAAGCTCCTGGGAAAGAAGTACATTCCTTCTGCTGGAGTTTCATGCTGAATGAATATAAGCCTACTGCTGCTGGGCATAGATTTGCCAACACTTGGAAAGAGTATATCTAAAAACGAAACAGTAAAAAAGTAACTAGAATTTAAAAACAAAGATAAACTATTTTTGAAAGCTGGATCCAACCATGCCTGAAGCTATTTATCACCATTTGATTTAGATTCTGTCAATAAATATGGGAGAAAGGAAAGTTAGATAATCGTCTCTTCCCTTCCCAATTGATCAACCTGTCTTGGTCAGCTATGGTTACTATAACAAAATACCATGGACTGGGTAGCTTAAACAACAGACATTTCTTAGCTTGCAAACTTTGCTTCCTTCTTGCTGTATCCTCATATCCTCTCATGGCAGAGACTGAGAGAAGAATAAGGAATTCTCTAATCTCTTCTTATAAGGGTACTAATCCCATTATGAGAACCCCACCTGCATGACCTCATCTAAACTTAGTTACCTCTCAAAGGCCCCACTTCCATATACCATCACATTGGAGCTTAGGGCTTCAACATGTGAATTTGGGAGAGACACAAACATTCAGTTCATAGCACCACCTACATTACTTTTAGACACACACAAAATAGATTGGAGGGAGAAGGTTACTCAAGCAGATCTGTGTGACTGTCATTGTACTAAAACACATCACCAGAATATTGGCTGTATCCTTAAGTGTATATTACTGCTTACTACAAAGCCTAACCCAGTGCCTAGAACCTAACATCACTCAATAAATTTTTGCTGAAAAATGAATATGTGAATTAACTAATCTTTCGGCACTTAATTTCAATGCAAACTAAACAATAATATGAATGCTATAATAAAGATATCAGCAACATGATACACAAAAAGGTCTAGGCCAGGCGCGGTGGTTCATGCCTGTAAACACAGCACTTTGGGAGGCCAAGAAGGGCAAATAACCTGAGGTTGGGAGTTCGAGACCAGCCTGACCAACATGAAGAAACCCCATCTCTAAAAAAAATACAAAATTAGCTGGGTGTAGTGGCGCATCCCTGTAATCCCAGCTACTCAGGAGACTGAGGCAAGAGAATTGCTTGAACTCGGGAGGGAGAGGTTGTGGTGAGCTGAGATCATGCCATTGTACTCCAGCCTGGGCAATAAGAGCAAAACTCTTGTCTCAAAAAACAAACAAACAAAAAAAACAATTAGCACACTGGCACACTGGTTAGGTGGGAAAAAAAGACAAAAAAGAGAATACATACACAGAAAGGTCTAACTGTATATTGGAAACCAGATAATCTGGAATCACATTCCAATATTCAACTGATCTGAATCCCTCCTGAAACAGTCAACCTATCTCCTCATCTTGTCCTTAGCCTTATCTTCAACAGGCACAAGGTACTTTAATAGTAAAAAATGATACGCAATCAATGGCAACTTCTACTTGACAACTGAGAAACAGCTCTGAAACTGTAGTGGAGACAGATGTCTGCGTGTATGTTTTGTGCTCTTATCGTGGTCATAGGCTCTGTCCGACCTTGGCTGCTCTCATTGCCTTCTATGCTCCAGCCACACAGGCCTCCTTGCTCTTTGAAAGCACCTGGCACTTCTCACCTCGGGATCTTTGCTTTTGCTACAAACTCTGCCCACAGATGATCTAAAAGGCTTAATCTCTTATCTCTCTTCAGGTTTTTGTCCACATGTCACCTTCTCAGTAAGGCTTTCTTGACCCTCCTTTTTACAATTGCAAACAAACTTCTCTGCCTCTCATACTTCCTATTCCATGGCATTTATCACCTTCTACTATATGATTCACTTATTTATTTTCTTCATCATCTGTCTGTCTTCCCACACTAAAAGATAAACTCCATGAAAGCAGAGATTTCAGTCTGTTTTTTGTCCTCTGTCGAATCCTCAGTGCCAGGGAAATAAGAGATGCTGAATAAATGAACAAAGAAACATAAAACAAGAAAATACAACTAGATCATTAAGTACTCTGATTTAAATTAAATATGAAGATTCTCCAGTCCAATAAACTACAGAAAATTATGTCTGTGTACTCCTTCAGAAGTTAAACCAGAGAATTGCTATAAGTATATTTAAAATCATAATCACTATAAAACATTCCATTATATTAGAAATTAAAGCATACAAAATTATTTAAGAACTGAAATATGTTATCACAGAAAAAACTACACCAATAACCAGGAAGTATAAGGTTTGCATTTACTTTGCTTTAGATCTAAAACAGTATTAAGTATAAAATTTGAGGGCTGGGTACTGTTGCTCATGCCTGTAATCCTAGCACTTTGGGAGGCCAAGGAGGGCAGACCATTTGAGGTCAGGAGTTCAAGATGACCTGGCCAATGTGGTGAAACCCCATATCTATTAAAAATACAAAAAATTAGCTGGGTGTGGTGGCAGGTGCCTGTAACCCCAGCTACTTGGGAGGCTGAGGCAGGAGAATTGCTAGAACTTGGGAGCTGGAGGTTGCAGTGAGCTGAGATCTTGCCACTACACTCCAGCTTGGATGACAGAGTGAGACTCCATCTCAAAATAAGTAAATAAAGAAACATAAAATTTGAGCAATATTCATTAGCAAAAAAATCAAGCATGAAAATATTCATAAATTATTGTTATATGTTCTTTTTTTTGAGATGGATTGCGTAGGCTACAGTGCAGTGGTGCAATCTTGGTACACTGCAACCTCTGCTACCCAATTCAAGTTATTCTCCTGCCTCGGCCTCTCAAGTAGCTGGGATTACAGACACCTGCCACCTCGCTGGCTAATTTTTGTATTTTTAGTAAAGAAGGGGTTTCACCATCTTTGCCAGGCTGGTCTTGAACTCCTGACCTTGTGATCCACCCAGCTTGGCCACCCAGAGTGCTGAGATTACAGGCGTGAGCCACCATGCCCAGCAGATTATATGTTCTCTTATAGAAATTTAATAAGGCACTGCCGTAGAAAACAATAGGAACACACTTTATGACTCCAAAAAGGTTTGTCTATTGGAAACACAGAAAGCACTATTAGAAAGGGGCTTTCTGGATGCAAAAAGTCCTACATCTACTGCTTGTAACAGTCCCTGTCCCTAGAGCACTGTTTTCCTGATCTCCTTTCCAGTAGAGACCACACTAGATGAATGGAAAGATAAGTTTAGCCCTGGCTGCCCCGGTGCCTAAAACAGGGGAACAGTAATATTAACATTTAATTTCAGGAATCCCCAGCTCTCGACTCCGGGAATCAAATGTTTTGTTTAGCAAAAAGAGTGTCCTGAAAATTAATGAATTTCCCATTAAAAATTCAAAGCTCTAACTTCTCTTAAAAATCTGCAACTTTAAACAATACTGAGGTTGAACTGCTTAACAAAAAGAGGAACTAAAGAGTAGTTACCCCTTGACACTGGGCACCTGCTTTCAGGTTCCCCATTGTCCCCATGACTCCCTATTGTCTTACATCTTGCTACTGCCTGCCTGGCCAGGGAAGGTTTGAGGCCCTGCACTATCTAGTCCAGTACCTTTTCTTATTGTTTGTAAGTAGAAACCCTGAACTTCCTGCATTCTGTTGTTTGATTCATTAAGCCCTTAGCCCCTTCTGCACTAGATTTAAATTCTACTGCAGAGTAACATGAAATCAAGGTCAGAACCAAATTGTCTAGAGGAAACTGAGTGACGAGTATATAGGAACTCTCCATACTATCTATGCAACTTTTCTGTAAACATAAACTACTGTATTCTACATAAAATGTTTATTTTAAGAAAATCAGAGGGGAAAGCATGGACTATTCAACAAATGGCAACAAGACAAAACAAAACCCATTCTTTACCCACACAATGTACGACTGTGTGCAAGTCACTCATCCTCTCTTATCTACGAAATGGGAATGGTAATTCCTCTGCCTTCCTCACAGTTTTGCTGTGATGATTAAATGGGATAACAGATGTAAAAGATCATAGAAGAGCTGACACTATATAGTAAATGATAATCTTACCATAGTAAGTGTATTAATAGGATATTAATAATATAAATGTGCTAATATGATAGCAGATCTTAAAATATTAAAAAACAACAGCATCTTATAATAATCTTTAAGGATGGTATACCAAGAAGGTTTGATTGTCTATACATGCTTAATGGCACAAAAGAAATTATGAAGCCTAAGATTTACATACTTAGGAAATGTAAAAATATATATATTAAAAACAACCTCCTTATTGTAAACAAGTTGTAAGCATAAATTACATCTGACTTGTAGGAGTGCTAAACCAACACATACACAGATAACATACATTTATATAACAACTTCAGTTTATCTACTGATTACCTTCCTCATTTAAAATATACTATAATATTTTAAATATACTATAGTATATTTTAAATACCGAGAAATGACTAAATTTCCTGAAAACTAAGTTTAAGATCAGCCAAACAAGGATTTTAGGAGTAATATATATGACCAAAACAAGTCTATCTAGGAATGACAATGTAAGAAGTGAACAAAAATCATCTGCAAAAGAAACTAAGACAAATGCTGATATTAAACTGTATGTAATGAGCTAAGATTTCCACTACCTCCACAGAGAACATAACAGGATTTCTTAAGTGGTTAACCAGCTTTAAGATTCCAGACAGTCAAGGTTCCTGTGATTATCTATTACAAAGAAACAGGCCTACAGAATACAAGTATATTCTGGTAACAGTAACCAAAAGACAAAAAATAATTTAAGAAGTCTTTCAGGCATCGTGTCAGTACATCCATCACTCAGATCTATGGACTTCAGTAATTTGCTATTGAAAATTAATCAAAATGGTCCATAGGTCATTGGTCAGGTTTATTTAGTCATCCAAAAACCTGGCCTAATTAACCAAACGGATTATGAAAAATGTCTTCTCTGGAAACCTTCACCTCACCAACAAAGGAAACTTTTGAGACTAAACAAAGCCAAGAGCAGTTACTTAGATGCCAAATTAAGACCTCTGTTTAAGGGGGGAAAAGAAAAGTATAATGAGGTACATGAAGAAACATTTTTTCTTGTATTTTTTTAAAATGTAGAACTTTGAGTGTTTTTTGTTTCTATCACTGTTTTTTTTTAGTTTTTTATTCTTATCAAAGTAAAATATAAACATGGTTCATAAGATTTGATTCAAATAATCAAGAATAATTTATAATGAAAAGCAGCAGCCTCCTACCTCACCCCTTCCCAAGTCTGTGCCTACTTCTCAGTGAAAATCACTTGGATTGATTTTTGCTTTTGGTTGCTCTGGCAATCAGCATAAAGACATAAAAAAGAGTGTTATAATTACACCCGTTCTTTTAAAAATCATGTTTTTCACACTTTCTGTTGGCTTCCTACTATGACAGATTAGAATTTAGCTTACTTGCATCCTCCCCCCCCACGTACAAACCAACACATACACAAACAACATACATTTATATAACAACTTTGGTTTCTGTACTGATTACATTCTCCATTTAAAATACTATAGTTACACTTTTGTCTCTTCTTCCATCAACTATAGAGCATACTTTTTGTCTTGCTTGTAAACATACTAACAAGTAGAGTTTTCTTCTTTTCCTTCTCACACCTCCTCTCACTATTACCACCATCAGATTAGCTTATACCTCTGAGATTCTCTTTCTTTTGGTCAATGCTTATTTCAATTATATAAAGAAAAAATTCATGATTATCCATTAAAACCTCTTTAGAACGTATAATTACATAAGTTATTGCTAGTACTACATTTGTGCCTCAATGTTGAAGACTATTAATCACAATGAAAATCCATTCTAGTAACACATATATTCTTCATATTACAGATGAACATAGATTAAATTTCTTAAAGAACTAAATTTTACTCAACCAAGGAAGTACCAGTAGTTTCCATTTACAGGTATTGATCGACTTACGACCTATGCAGCTTACGGCCATTCGACTTTATGACCGCAATCGCTAGCCACGACTGCTCCATTGTAGATTTTTGGAAACACTACAACATTTTGATGTGTATCAAGAATATCGCTAACGCCTGGGAGGCTGTGACGACAAAGTGCATGAATGGCATCTGGAAAAATTGTGTTAAGCGCTATGTTAATGATTTTGATGGATCTGACAGTGAACATGAACTTGAAACGATTCGGGAAAAAATAGTAAAACTCGCTAAAGACCTTTCTTTGGAGTGTGAAATGGAAGATGTCAAAGAGTTGCTAGACAAAGAATCCGGAGAACTTACAAATGAAGAACCAATCGAACTGGAAGAAGAAAGAGTGGTGGAAGAAGAAAGAAGAGAAGCAGAGAAAGAAGAGGAGGAGCCAGAAAGGAAGTTCGCCACTAAGGGATTATCAGACGGTTTATCTTTACTGAATAAACTTCTTATACATTTCCAAGCAATGGACCCAAACATCGAACGATTTGCAAGGACTGAACGGATGGCGCACGATGTGTTTCGTCCGTATAGTGAAATTTATGAAGAAAAAAAGAAACATACAATTCAGACAAAGCTCACCATGTTTATGAAAAAACCAACTCCGATAACCCCAACTGCTGCCTCAGATGACGACATCAACGATCCGCAGCCAAGCACCAGTGGCCAGTAAAATGTTTTGTACATGTTTATATATTTTGATATGTTCTGCAATTGGGAAAATGTTTCCTATGGTATTTTTTACACCGGTATTTTGTATTTTTGTATGCACCTGTATTTTGTAATTTTGTATGTTTTGCAAATATTAAACCAGTTGTACTGGTAATGCAGTGTTTTACTTAAACCTGACGAATGTAAAAATAAGAAACAAAATGGTGTAGAGATGATACAAATGGCATAAAATGAACAAAGAAAATTACGATATGTAACAATAATGAAAGAAAATTATGATAAAATATGACTTAAAGATTTTTATAGCATCATTTCACAGTACTGTACATATAGCCTACTCACGACCAAATCGTGTTACAACTGGTCTGTCGGAGCCACTCGTGGTCGTAAGTCGAGCACTAGCTGTATTGTTGAAACTAGAGGCTTTCCACAGGAGAATTCCATCATTAGAAAATAATATAGATTTAGGATAGCCTAATGGTTTGAAGGAAATCAAAGAGTAGCGGAGATGAACTGAAGCCATCCTTTATCTTAATCCTTCTGTGCAGAGTGTCACCCTCCTTAACCAAAGATTTATTTTCATCACTACCTGATGACCTCTGGCACAAGTCACCCTGTATCCCTTCTGTCTCCAACCCAGTCTCCGTCTCAAAAAATAAAAAAAAGATTTTATTCTCTCCTCAGGGCCAGACATAGGAGCATCATGGCTGTACGTACAGATATAGCTGCTGATAAAAAGTCAACAAATCTGAACTGGATGGGCTGGACATTAACAGGATTATAGGTTACAGATGTCATGTAAAAATCCTAAGTGGCCTTAAAAACAGAAAAATCAGTGTGTATCATGTAGTGGTTAAGCAGGCTAAGAGACTGGGCTCTGCAGTCAGAATGGCTGGCTACAAGGACCAGCTCTGCCACTGCCAGTGATGTGATCTGAACATGTTACTCAAGCCTCTGTATCCCAGCTTCCTCATTTTAAAAACCGAGTGCTGCAAGAATTAAAAATAATGATATATGTAAAGAACTTAGCATTGGCATGGCATATAAGAACTTAACAGATGAGGCCCACTAAAATTATTATTATTAGTGGTAATAATAGTATGTTATTGGTCAGAGAGACAAGTTCACCAATTTTTTTATGTTGGACCTAATCACATCTTTCACTTCTGCACATCTGGTGAAGTCAAATAAATGACTTTCCTTTTCAGAGATCTGCCTTTACCTCTAATAGCAGTCAAGGCAAATAGGCCTGATGGGCAAATACCCTGCAGGTGACCCTTCTGGTCTGGGCTCACTGAGATATTAACCCCACATTCCTACAGGTCCTGGTTTCACATCGTGTCCTTCAAATGCTTTCACCATGCCACTTCTTACAGTCAGCCCCAGTTTTTAAGGTGCATTTAAAATAAGCTTACATTTGGAACCAGCTAAGAATTCTAAAAACAGATGAGCTAATTTCCAGACAGATTGAAGAAATCCCACGAACAACTGATTCAGTACTACTTAGATTGTGACTAAAAACCTATCAAATTATAGCTCCTGATAAGAAGCCTGAAGAAAAACATTAATTTAGTCTTAGTCCCCTGTTAGGCACATTTAGGGCAAAGAAAAGTACATTTCTATGGCAATTTTCAAGATATCAAACATGAGATAAAACCAAATGAGAGGAAAACAGAAATCTAGCTCACGGACTTAACATCACCATATGTGAAATATCAAATAAATAGCTACCCTAATCTCAAATGGTAATCTTTCCTTTCAGCCTTTCTCATTTTATTGGACCAAATATTTCAAGCCTCATCTGTGTTCTATTACAATCCTAAAGACAACATGATATCTAGGATGGTGTTTATATATAAAAATCATTTTAAATCAGGAGGTGACATAAACTGATGTCCAGATTCCATTACCCTAAGACTTCATGTAATTACATTGTCTTTTTAAAAATCCTTAAATGATCATTTTCTCCTTTGGCACAGCGTTATGACTCCACTTTCGATGCCAACGTAGTCTCATCATGAAAACAAATTAAAAGTAGGAGGTCTGGTTAGTCTTCACAATGCTACATTTTAATCAGGCAAAGCAGTGAAAAACATGATTGTCGAAATGCTGGCGTGCCTTCAAACAACAGTGCATGCTGTCCATTTTACTCTCAATGAAAAAGCTCTTCAAGAGATTTTGATAAAGGTTTCCTTCCTACTTGCAGTCCCCATTTGTAATGTTTATATAAGTGGGGGATATAAATCTTTCTCCTATGAACCCTACGGTTTTTAAAGCAGACTTCTTGTTATAAACTGCCTGTTTCCGTTTTGCCTGCCTAAGCAAGCCAGGCAAAGCCCATTCGCGAGAGACTGGAACTAATTTAATGTGCTCCGGGTTTAAGCCCCTAGCCTCTGTGCCTTTGCAGGGAGATTTTACACAGTGGATTACTGCTGACTTTAACAATGATTCATATGATAAGTGGCTTTTGATTTGTTTTTTAGTGTCAGAAAATATGCACTGGCAAAAGAAATGTCATCAAAATCATTTTGTTAAAGCAATATCCATAAAAAGAAGTGGGGGAAAGAGAATTCAACTTTTTACCAAAAAAAAAAAGTCTAAATCATGCCAATGTCTTGCTCACATAAATTTATAGTTTTACTCAATGCAAAAGAATACAAAGCTGTTAAGAGACAGATTTAAGACTGGATGAACTCCAAGATATGATTGGTTGAATCGATATACTTTACCACAAGATTGGTACTTATTATTAAAATACCAAAGAAACACTGAAGATAGACAAAAGTATCATTCTTTATACGGCCTCAAAGACGCCCTGTGTGCTTTTTTCAAAGATGCAAAATTCCTTGAAACCAACACTAATTAAAACAAAAACATGCTCACAAAACCCGAAGTAAGATCCATCATCCCAAAGCATGTCGGGGGAGAAAAGTCCTCTGGTTAACTCAAAGGAACAGAGCAGCAACAACATTAATTCAAAAGGAAACAAACTGAGAAACAAAAGAATGTATTACACTATTATTTTGGAGCTCTGCATTTCAGAGGCCCAAACTGTTCATCAAAACATGCTTTTAAAATGCCAAATATCATAAGATATGCTTGTCCCCAGTCATCTGTTACTTTCTTCTTTTTTTTTTTTCTTTAAGTTCCTTTGAAAGGGCCAAGCAAAGTCTTACAGTAGGGGGCAGTATTGTAACATTATGCTCACACTTAAAAGGACTCCAGGTCAGACCAAAAGAGGAAAAAGGGCCATTATTCTTCATAAAGGCTTAACTGTGTTGGCATAATTACCTTAATTATTACAAAATTTCAGATTTTTTTCCCCAAAGCCCAACCTGCTTACTTACCACCTACCTATAATATTAAGATGTCTAAACAATAGAAAAAGCAAATGCTTTTTATTGAAAAAGTCTGTCCAACGATCTGATACATGCTGATCGCTGCTTAGCAGTGAAGAACTATTTATTGAACATCATATTTCAAAAGCATGAAGACTTCTCCAATTGCAAATATCCAGATGTTCTTTATTGTAAATATAATATGACATTAGAAGATGGCAAAAAAAAATGAATATTACATCTTGCTCCAAAATGAAATGCAGCTGGTTTATATACACAAGTCAATGTGACCTATGCTAATTAGATGTTAATTTCAAAAATATGGGGTAAAAAAATATTTACAAGTGTATATTTTCCAGAAATAAACTTTTTCTTTCCATTTGCCTAGGATGGCTCTTGGCTGGCCTGCTAGAAAGTGTGGAAACTGAAACTGTTTGTACTGAATGCTTGGCTTCCAATGACTTACAAAATTCTGGGAGTTTGTGGAGAGGAAAATGCAAAGTCCTCACCAGCTCCCAGGTTAAAACATGTAGGTATATAACGGTAATTTTTTCCCATGCATAATGGTGATCCATATGGATTTCTCTTAATTCTATAAATACAAGTGATTGCAACTTTTATTTAGTACTTGAAAGGCTTAAGGTCACTAAACAAAACAATAATTACTGTATTTGACTTTAAAAGAATCAAATCTCATACAGTCTTAGGCAAGTATTTCTGTTTATCCTTGTCTTGAATTTCAACTCAAATTGAGTTGCTTGTTTGCTTGCGTGCTCACTTTAAGGGGAGGGGCTGTTATAAATTCAAAAAGGATTTTTAAAAATCTAATAAGTCCAAAAAAATTCAATATTAAAAGAATTGCTTTATATATAATCTAATATTTTAAATGTATTTTTAAAATCCTAAGAATACTAAAACCTATTAAATATCATAAGAAGCCCGCAATTATTGTAATCATGTTTAAATTCTATAAATTTTCAGTCTCAGTACTTCAAGTTATAGTTTATTATACTCTTATATGTTATACTCTGCCTACTCGTCCATTTTTGCTTAAGTTGTTTTGGAGTTGGGGATATTTTGGATTTATGCTGTGTGAGTGTGAGTGTGTGTGTCAGTGTGTGTGTGTGTGTGCATGCGCGTGTATGCATGCATTCTTTTAAAGATCCTATATGAGCCTCCTATGTATGTTTCTTGGAGAATATGGACTGCTCCTATGCCTTATCACCAAGGTTTTCTCAATTGTTGTGATAGGTTCCTTTTTCAAGACTTAACAGAACGACTGTGCCTATAATTACCATCAAATTTCCCTCAAATTGAGCTAAACAGTGTACATTTGAGTTGCCAGATGGGACATAATTCTTCATAATTACTGTCCAAAAGAGCTTGTGACAGTTACAACAAAGTAATTTGCTAATGGAAGAGCACCAGGTATGCATTTTCCTGAAACATCTGTTTGAAACTCTGGGTCATTTGAAGAGTATGTAAAATGCTTCCATCTTCTAATAATTTCTCACCAACCAAAATATCATTGCCAAAGTTGTTTCATGTCGTTTGAGAGGCCAAGGTTCTTCTGTAGCAAAGCCAGTATAACTACTCAGTCCCTCTAAAGGCAAGCACTTGTTTCATCTCTGAGTGATGGCATTTGTGATGGAAAAGAAAGTAGCATTTCCTTCTAATAATAACATTTTTCCCTATTATTTCATTTCTCCATCACCTGTAGTCAAAAAGCATCCTGACATACTACATAAAATGCTTGCTGACTTTCTTGCCTTGCTCCCCTCTTTATCTGATAGAATGAGTGGGGAGATGATCACAAACAACAGAGCATGAACTTTGGGTTGTGTGGTATATGAACTACGTTTGTTTTTTGTTCCTGGTTCCTGGCAAAGAGTGCCAAAAACCTTTAGAATTTCCTGAGTGATAAGACTATCGTTGGTTATTCGTAACTAGCTCCTTTTGAGTCATAACTAGCTGAGTTTATGCTAATAAGTAACTTAGGGTAGGATCCCTAGTTAGCCTCAGGATGGGGCTGGTCATCAGAAAGATCAAGTAATTAGAAGGCTGAAGGGGGTGGGACTACAGATTGAGCTTTACAAAACCTCCCCAGCAACAAGATTTGATACGTTTCCCAGCTGGCAAACACATCAACATGCTGGAAAGGTGGCATGATCAGAAAGGGCATGGAAGCTCCCTGCCCTCATACCTTGCCCTATTCATCTCTTCTCCTCCACTTAGCTGTTCCTGAGTTGTAGTCTTTACAATAAACTGGTGGATTCTGTAAGTTAGGCTAGCAATTTATTGAACCTAAGGAAGGGATTGTGGGAATCCCTGGTGGTCAGAAATAGGGGGGGCCCAGGACTTGCAACTGGCATCTGAAGTAGGGGCAGTCTTGTGGTGCTGAGTCCCTTTAGCTTGCGAGATCTGACACTAATGTTAGGCAATGTCAGAAATAAATTAAGTGATTGGACACCCAGTTGGTGTTTGGAGAATTAGAGAATTGATGGGCATGAGACATTATCTCCCCAAGATATATATCCAGAGTATAACTGGGTTGAAGCCAGGCTATCTCTCACACAACCAATGACAGAATATCTAAGTATATTGGTTAATTCAGGCTGCCATAACAAAGTACCAATGTAAGTAGCACTGGGTAGCTTAAACAAGAGAAATTAATTTTCTCATAGTTTTAGAGGCTGGAAGTTTGACATCAAGGTGTCCATATGACCTGGTTCTGGTAAGAGCTCTCTTCCTGGCTTGCAGATGGCTTTTTTCATGTGTATGCACATGGCTGAGGGAAGGAGGGAGGTGGGAAGAAGAGCAAGAGCAAGAGCAAGAGCGAGCGAGCGAGCGAGAGAGAGAGAGCATGAAAGTTCTCTCGTGTCACTTTTTATAAAGGCATTAATCCTATCAGAAGGGTCCCACCCTGGTGACCTCAAGTAATTATGTCCCAAAGGCCTCATCTCTAATTACTATCACAATCACATTGGAGGTTAGGGCTTCAACATATGGGTTTTGGCAGAACACAATTCAGTCCACAGCACTGAGATCATTGGCCAAAATCAGATATACAGCTTGCACTCATGTAATAATACTTCTTCCTAAGAGTGAGTGATTATTCTGCACCTAATCCTTTAAGCCAGGATATAAGAAACTGAGTCAACCCTAGAGTCAATACAATAGAAGCTTGCCTTAATCCCTACCTAGCAGCCTCTCCTGTTCTCCCCTCTACCTCCAAACTCATCCTCAATAAAAACAAAAAACCCACTGTAGAATTTAAGTAGCACTATGAAAATGAATCTCCAAAAACTTTAGTAAAGTAGATTTAAAATGAAAAAAAATTACTATGGTATCCTGATATAATCAGATTTGAAAGGAAAATGTAAGCACTGTCTCTATGAATAATTACAGAGTTTTTCCTCTACTTAAGGTGAAAGCAATAATCTGTTCTGGAAAGAAGACTGGGCTTGCTGTTGAAAAGTCAGAAGATAGGATAAGCACTTGTCTAATAACTGAAAAAAAAGGTTTCCTCCATGAGGTAAAGTCTCTAGTTTAGAAAAAAATGTGTTCAGATCAAACCCTGACTATTTATTGAAGGATAAATGTATATTAAAGTACACTCTGTCTTAATGGCATCAATTTAACCTACATTTTCACCTATGTAGCTTCTAGAAGACTCAATCTCATGACACATATACACATGCATTCAATGGATTCAGTTCAGTATTCATCTCTGTGCACATTCAATTTTACTAATTCTTCAAAATAAATAAATCCATTCTCAAAAGTTTAAAAGTTTAGCAAAGTTCAAATATTTCATGGAAAATAAGGTTGATATAATTTATAAATAATACAAACATGAATTTTAAAAAGAGAAAGTATCATCAGATATTCTTTTTTTTTTTGAGACGGAGTTTCACTCTTGTTACCCAGGCTGGAGTGCAATGGTGCGATCTCGGCTCACTGCAACCTCCACCTCCTGGGTTCAGGCAATTCTCCTCCCTCAACCTCCTGAGTAGCTGAGATTACAGGCACATATTCTTGTTAGCTTGTATTTGATTCTAGTAAGATCATGAGGCACAATTGAAGATCTCTAAGTTAGATTTTCAATTTTAGATCAAAGAAAGTAAGATCAAATGGAACACAGACAAATAAATACACTCCCCCACAAAACCCTATTAAATTTACTTAAAAAGAAAAACAAAACAAAAAAATTTTGTTCTTTTTTTTTAATAAACCCACAAATGCAAAAAAAAAAAATTGAAGAAGATAGCAACAATATTTTAGGAGCTTAAAAGCCAATAAGTGTTAAAGGACTTATGAAAAGCAAGTGAAAAAAGCCAAATCCCAACTGGTGGAAAAGGTGAGAAACAAACCTATTTATACTATAGAATCCTCGAAAGGCTCAAGAAATGGCAGCAAGAGGTTATTCTAAAATTGGGAAGGAATTGGGTAAATTACTAACACATGAAATAAAGTTCATCAAGAAGTAGTTGGATCCCTAAGCGTCCCTACCAACACTCCATCCAGATCACTCAGCAGAAGGTTTAGTCTCTGGAGAGAGTAAAATAGCATTTTGGTCTAGGAATTAACTGAATGTACACCAAAAGCTGACTGCTGACCCTACCCACAAGTGGCTCCCGGAAGATGCATCCAGACCTTTTCTATTCTATGCAGGAAACTGGAAAGGTACTCTTTGTGGGAATATGTTTATTTCAAGAAGAAAGATTTAATACTGATTCTGACGGCTCTCCAACAAACTCACCTGATCATTCCATAGTAAACCTCAAAGCCACAAACCCACCATAAACTCAGCCTGTTCAATTGTCTTTTTAATCCTTACAACCTGGGACTATCCAATAACTGCAGAAAGTTTCTAACATAGAAGATAGAGGATAAAACAACTTTTTTAAAATAAGCAATTTGGAAAATCCATGCAGGGAGAAGGAAATGTTCAAAAAAATTTATATCCTTAAAAAAATTAGAGAAAATATTGTATCCATAAAAAGAATACTATGTTAAAAAATATTTAGAATACAGACATGTATACATAAAAACATACTCACAAAGATTGGAATTAAAAATATGACAAAAATAAAAATTCAATAAAAAGCTTTGAAGATAAAGTTGAGATTATCTCCCAGAAGAAGAAGAAAAAAAAGGAGACGAAATTAAAAAAGGAGAGAAAAAAGATTCAAAAACTTTTCGAATCTTCTCAAAAATAGAACAGGGACTTCCGAAAGGGAAAACAGAAAATGGAGAAAAGGAATTTTAAAAATCAAGAAAATTTTCCAGAGTTGAGGCTGTGTGATTCCATACTAAAAGTGTACCCAGCAAACTAGATGAAAATAGACCCACAGCACGGCTCACAATTATGAAATTTCAGAATACTGGCAACAAAGTAAGATCCTATTAGCGTCTATGGTGAGGAAAAAAATGTATTACATATACTGCAAAAGATTAGGAATCAGAAAAGGTTTAGACATCTCAAAAGTAATGCTGGAAGCAAGAAAACAATGAAGAAATGCCTTCAAAATTTCAAAAGAAAACTATTTCTAAACTGGAATAGTATATTCAACCATATTACTAATATAATAGGAAGATAACCTATAGCCATTTTCAGCTTTTCAAGGTGCAAAGGATATATCCCCTATGTCCTTTTTCTCTGGACACTGTCTGTAGACAATGTCCTCTACAAAAACAGGAGGGGAAAAATCAAAAGAGAGGAAGATATGACATGAAGGAAATGGGATCCAACAGAGGGTAGATAGAGGAAAAGGGAATCTGCAGAATGACAGTGAAAAGAGCTCTGGATCACAACTGTGCACTACTCACATAAGACAAGCAGTCCCGACTGGACCGGTGTCCCATTTACCTCTGTACCACTTTTTTTTACCTGGATGTGCTCTATCAAATCAAGGAAGTAAACCAGAAAGTTTAAAAATAAGAGATCCAAGAAAAACTGACTCCATCCCAAGAAAAAAGCAAATGAAATTTGAAAAATGACAGCAAAGAATAATAATGCCTACAATGAGAACTGGACTTCCTAAGATGAAAAGAGAATAGAATAGAGGTTAAAGCAAACAAACAGTGACAACAACAACAAGCCACAGAACTGCTTGAAACCCTTACACCAACATGATTCAGCTTATGAAAAATTCAAGAACCAAAGAAGAAAAACACTCTTAAAAGATGGGCAAAAAATTAGTAATGGGTACAAAATAAACTTAATGAATAAAAAAAAAAAGTTATCAACTCAATGAAAAAAGTAAATATTATCATAGAAATTTACAAGTCTCAGCTGTGAACAATTTTTGCCTTATCAGCACTAAATTATTATTACACTAGTCCCCCAAAATGTAGCTAAAATTTTAGTTAACTTGGTATATTAGCGGTGAGTAATTTTATAGGGTACAAGTTCCATTGTTAGCTCTTCAATCCACAAATCACTACACAAGTAACAGATGTGCATCTTGATCAATGACTAATAATGTCTCTTCTTTGAAAGTCTGTAGGCAATAGTTACTGCATATCTCTTATTCTGGTCACACAGACAGCAAAATTTGTAGTGGTGTTGCCTCCTTGTCTACCAATAATAAGCCTATATGACATTTAATTTAAAAAATGAATAATTAAAAGTAGAAATTAACCAACAAGAAGATGAAGATGTTCCAGAGGAAGTGATGCACGCAAAAATCTTCATATTAAAGGAACTCTCAGAGATATTCATGACTTTGAAGGTACAAAGCATAAAATGCTGAAAGTTACCCCAAACTTAGAGAGAACTATGACTGTTTACCAACATATATATACATATAATTCTAAATGAAAAGCCTGACTAATATGGTTTGAGTCTGTGTCTCCACCCAAATCTCATGTCAAATTTTAATCCCCAGTGTTGGAGGTGGGGCTGGAGGGAGGTGACTGAATCATGGGGGGTGGATTTCCCTTTTGGTGCTGTGAGTGAGTTATCATGAGATCCGGTTGTTTAAAAGTGTGTAGCACCTTCCCCTTCTCTCTTCTTTCTCTGGCCATGTGAAAACATGTCTGCTTCCCCTTTGCAATCTGCCGTGATTGTATGTTTCTTTAGGCCTCCCTAGCCATGCTTCCTGTACAGCCTGTGGAACCATCAGCCAATTAAACCTCTTTTCTTTAAAAATTGCCGAGTCTCAGGTATTTCTTTCTCTTTTTCTTTCTTTTTCTTTTTTTTTTTTTTTTCATACAGGGTCTGGCTCTATCACCAGGCTGGAGTACAGTGGTGAGATCTCAGCTCGCTGCAACCTCCACCTCCCAGGCTCAAGCCATTCTCCTACCTCAGCCTCCTGAGTAGCTGGAACTACAGGCATGCACCCCCACGCCCAGCTAATTTTTCTTTTTTTGTAGAGACAAAGTTTTGCCATGTTGTCCAGGCTGGTCTCAAACTCACGAGCTCATGCAATCTGCCCACTTTGGCCTCCCAAAGTGCTGGGATTACAGACATGAGCCACCACACCTGGCCAGATATTTCTTTATAACAGTACAAGAATGGACTGGCATTGAAAACAATAAGCAAGTTTATTCAGTGAAGTAACAACTCAGTAATGCAGATCTATCAACAACGATCTCTAGACATTTACTGAATAATCCTGTACTCCTATTATAATAGCTTTATAGTGTCTCCCTTTTTGTAGAAAAGAACTCAGAGCTCAGCAAAGGTAGGTCCTATCCAAGGTCCTCATAGGTGGGTTTGTGGCAAAAATGGTGTGTCTACCCAATTTCCTGACTCCTAGTCGTGTGTTCTATGCTGCACCACGGTAGTGAAGGCTAAGGCAGTGGCCTCGCCTCCCAATCAAAGCCATATTCACCTTTCATAATTACAAAGAAATGGAAGCATATACATTTTCAGAATTAGACAAAGAAGGAACTAGAAAAATCTTTTAAGTTAAATATCTTGCCAAAAGTAAGTCTCAGATTAAATGATAAATTGATAAACTAAATGAGCAATGTTATTGTAATTTTAAGCAAAAATAAAAATATTCCAGTGAAAGAGACATCTCAAGAAGCTTGGCCCTTTGAGAGTTTGCTTGCCTCGCTTTAGGCAACAAAGAGACTCTTGGCCACAGAAATGTACCCAATATTTTCATTCCTAACAAACCCTAATTTGAATTCCCTGCTCCTGTGCACAGACTTAGGGTGGAGGATTAGGACCAACCGTCTCAGTTTGCCTGAGTTTGAGGGAACTACCAGGGCTTGGGACATTCAGTTCCAAATCCAGGAAAGTTCCAGGCAAACTGAGATGAGTTGGTCATCCTATGGAGGCTGCATGACAATAAGGGATATGCAGCCAAGAGTATACTGCCTTCCTGCTCTCACTCTCCAAAGTCAAAGCCTATATAGATATTAACATAATAGCAACAATCCAAAAGCTTAGTGCTTAATGCATCCTGCCATGCTCTTGATAAAGGTAAATAAAATGATACTCTAGATGAGGGGGCGGCAGCCAGGAAAGCTTCCCCTTTGAGTAACAGTCAGACTTTTGGTTAATATTTGTGCTCAATGTATCCTTAAGGAACTGGGCGCTGAGGTTAGAAAAATGTGATGACTCTCTTCAAAGAGCAAGTGGAAGCTCAGCACTAATGATCAGTTCCTCTTTGAATATAAGAACGTCCATTTGGCTATTCCTCCCTGTAGTGCTAATAGTTGGTCAGAAATTATTTACAATGAACATAATTTCACTATACCATATAGCTTCTGCTTCATTCTTCCATGGATACGTGCCCTCGCTGTGTATTCAACTAACAAGCCACTCAGGGAATATCAACTATTGCTAGACCCTGACTTAAGAGTAGAAGAACAATGACATAGTCTCTGTCCTCAAGAAACTATAGTATAAAGAAGTGACAGACCAGTGTTCTTATAGTCCTTAGATTGTTTTGCTAGTGACTTTAAGGTCTTTCTCCATTAAAAAAAAATAGAAAATTGGAAATAGTAGATGATGCATTTTGAGTGTGGTTTAGGCAAAAAAGAAGATGGGGAACTCCAATCAGGAAACCCTTCCTCAAAGAAAAGGCCGAGCACTACACTAAAATTCTGGAGAATAAATAGATCACTTTACACATAATAAGTTAGACAAAAAAAAAAAAAGAAGTTGATATATGTATGAATCTTTCTATGATTCCCTCTTTTGAACTGCTTTTTCAATTAACCAATCATCTTCTGGCCCTTATCACCATGGATAAAAAGACTTCAACTATAGTTTTAATTTCAGAATGTAGATTCTATCACTCTCAGTGAACTCTTTTGATATTTTCATGATACGTTGAGTCAAAGAACCCTCCCATAATAGATGTCTGTGCTGGATAGACTCTACTTGACTCTAATGCTTAAGATTCTGGGCATTAAACTGTGGGCAGCTAAGAGAACAAGTGGGTAGGGGTGGGAAGAGGAGCAGGCTGAAGTGTTGATACAAAGAGGCTCAGAGGGGCTTAACACAAGAGTGTGGCTGGAAAGATGTGTGTAGGCCAATAGTTCTCAAACTGTGGTCAGGCAAGTCCTCAGGGACTTTTCCAGGGGTTCCACGAGGTCAAAATTATTTTCATAATAATGCTAAGTAATTATTTGCCTTTTTCACTCTCATTCTCTCAGGAGCATACAGCGAAGTTTTCCAGAAGCTATGTGATGTGTGATATGACAACAGATTGAACGCAGGAGCAGAGACGAGAATCCAGCTGTCTTCTATTAAACCAGACATTAAAGAGATTTGCAGAATGTAAAACAATACCACTCATCTCACTAAGTATTTCTGTTTTGAAAAATGTATTATTTACGTTATCATACATATTTGTTTTTATTTTTATTAATAACAGTAATTATTATTCTTTCTAACAAATTAGTAAGTATGGTGTTATGATAGGTACTGGTTTTTGTCCACGGTTCCTGGTTCTTAACTCCCATAGCCTTTGTTACAGTCTTTTGTTACAATGTGGAATGTGCCAGAACTCAGGGGCAGGCCTCTGAACCCTGCTCTCCTTTCACCTGCCCCAAGGCAGTACTCTAATCTTCCCCTGCCTTTCTGATTATGGGTCTTAAGACCCTCCCAGAGATGGTCCACCCCATACCCTGGGGGAGGAAATGCTGAGGTTGGGACCTTAAAAACCCAAGAGAACTGTGTTCAGAGAGGCTCCAGATAGCTGAACACTTGGAGGTTCCGGGAGGGTGACACGTCCAGGGTGGGCATGGAAGCTCTGTGCCCCTTCCCCCATACCTCACCTTACACATCTCTTCATCTGTATCCTTTGTAACATTCTTTATAATAAGCTGGTAAACGTGAGTGTTTTCTTGAGTTTGGTGAGCCACTCCAGCAAATTAACCAAATTCAAAGGGGAGTTGTGGGAACCACAACTTGAAGCTGGTCAGTTACAAGTTCAGGGGGCCAAGACTTGAGACTGATGTGTTTGGGATGGGAGGCAGTCTTGGGGACTGAGCCCTCAGACTAGGATCTGATGCTGTATCTCTGGGTAGATAGTGTTGGAACCAAATTGGAGGATGCCTAGGTGGTGTCTGCTGCTTCGTGTGTGGGAAAATCCCCAAAAATGTGGTCACAAAAGTCTTCTTCTGTGCTGATGATCATTGTAGTGTGAAAGTAGAGGAAAAACATGGTTTGAGTTTTCCTCCATACAATTAGTACTTTAAAATTTTTTCATTTTAATTTCTAAGATGGTTGATATCAATAAATATAACCTATTTAAACAAAAGCTCTCTGGAGCCCATAACAACATTCAAGAATATAAAGGGGTCCTATGACCAGAAAGTTTGGGAACCACTGGCTTAGACCATACACAGGAAAACCAAAACTGTCAGCTAATGAGTTTGAATTTTAGGCTTAACAAGACTAATTTCTGCCTAGCATTTTACTTTCTCCTTTACTTCTTCCCTTCTTCAGTTACCTTATAACATTGGGTGGATGGAATACCCCCAACCCAAATTTCCTCCAGCTGCATGCTAAATCACTCAGGCATGGCACCCCTATTCCTTCTGGTGTGGTGGGCGGGGGGAAGAATCAGAACTTAATAGAATTCACTGATGGGAAAACATTCTCCACCCCTCAAAACCAAATGCTCCTTTTCGACCCCAAAGTTGGTAAAGTTAACCATACATTATAGCTTATAAAGGACCAGGACCTCCAAAAGCCAAAACAATATCAAATGTGGAAAGTACATTTAGCTTAATGTAACCTTCAGTGCACCCAAGCTGACATAACTACAATGAAATCAATTACCTAATCAGCAGCTATTTGTCCAGGTCACTTCCCAAATCAATAACACAGTCTAGAAGAAGACAGAATATCCAAATTAAAGAAAGTAAAAACACAAAAAAACAATTTGCACATGAACAAAGAACCCACACAATGTAGTATTAAGGAGATGGTGAGAGAGAAGAAGAAAGTGAGTGTGTGTGAGTGCATGTGTACGGTGTGTGTGCGCACATGGTGTGTGTGTTGATGTGGAAGGGATAAACAATTATAAACAAATGACTAAAATTCATTAAGGTACAAGAAAAATGGTTTACATTATAAATAAAATTTTAGAGTAGTTGTTTTTATATAATTGCTATGGGATCATTTTTTCTCTTGAAGTGATGGTAGTTTTTAAAAGGAAACCAAATGAATCATTCAACTTCTGCTTCACAAGTGAACTTTAACTCACCACAATGATTATACTGTTATATTTTTTTAACGAGCACACTTTACTTCTTCTATCTTATTAACGAATATAGTTGATTTTTAAAAATTCTACATGGGAGAAGAGCCAAACAGTTAACTAGGTGCAGGTAGACAGGTGGCCAAGGAAAATATTCAGCCTGTATATATCAGTGAGGCTGTTCTATATGTTAAAATGTGGAAACATCTCTGTAATCGTGATAAATGAAGTGTGTGTAAATGCGTCTGGTACACATAAACAATTTCTAGCAATGATGATTAAACTAAAATTATTTAGTAGGCGTAATGTGAAAAGCACTACCTTTTTACAAAGTTTAATGTCTAAAGACAGCCCAATTGCCTATAAAACTGTAAGTACGATTGTTTCTAGTATAAGCAAAAAAGAGATGGTGAGTAAAGACAGAACTCAAGATCATAATCCCTTTATGTTTTATTGCTGCAGGTGTATAGAAAAAAGAAATTCCTCTTGGAGATGCATAGTGCCAAAACAAGAACTCCAAAAGCTTCCTTGGAATAGAGTAGGAAAAAAATGCCTCTCACTTGATTCATTTCTCTTCAGGGATTTGACGTTTGATACAAAAAAAAGGGTCTGAAATTAAAACCAGAGTGAGCATGATCTCCGAAGTCTACCTACTTTTAGTCAGGCTCTGTAAAAAGGCTCTTTTGTAAAAACTCTTAAGAGTCATACAAAAAAAAAACCTTCATGCTAGTTCAAGCTAAAAGTAAATTCAGGAATTAAGATGTGTAGGTAAATATAGGATATAAAAGTATCAGTGGAATTCTGCTTCAAAGGGTTCTTCAAATTTTTTCATTCATCCAACTAGTAATACCATATGGTTCTTTTAATGCTTAGCATTATTTTAAGACAAACTAAGATAAAAAATATAAATGATAATAATAATAATGGTTACTGCTATCACCATCATAACTTCCAAGGTCTACAAGGCCTAAGATTCTGCCCAGTCATCCTCCCGTCCACACCTCTGAATTCATCCCCTCCACTTCCCAACACTCACGCCCCAGCAGGGGCCTCCAGTCTGCTGGAGTATGAACACTGGGTAGTGGAGGTATTTTTGCCCTTTCTGCTACCTCTACCTAAAACACTCTTCCCAGATGGCCTCATGGCTCACTCCCTCTCTTCACTCAAGTCTCCACTCAAATGTCACTGCTTCATTAATGCCCAACCCTGACCACAGGAATCTGATAGCATTTTCAATTCTTGTTGCTTATTATCCCATGACCCAGCTTCATTTTTCATCATAGCACTGATCACCAAAAGCAATATTCAAATTATTGAAGAGCCAGTACAGCAAGGGCACCAACCAATGGAACACATACTATAGAAAACCTAATCAGCTTATTAGTGTATTATCATATATACCTATTACTTCTGACACGCTTTATACATTTTGTTGGTTTCTTTACTGTCTGTTTTCTTAACTAGAATGTAAGTTTCATAAAGGCAGGGACTCTGGAAGATTCACTGCTCTATTCCTACCATACAGAACAATGACTATTAGTCATATAATAGGTGCCTAATAATTATTTGTTGAAGTAAGTAACTCAGTAATTTCTGTGTGTCTATGTGTTACTACATTCTAACAATTTATCAGAAATGCAAAGAATATTCTTATATGAAATCAAGTTAGGTCGTCAGTTACTCAAAGACCATGTAAATATACAAATATACATACGCACACAGCACACATGAGTTTTATAGCATTAGATACAATAAAGCAATTAATAATAACATCTTAATATCTGTAACAATATCTTTGGTGATTCAGAAGTCACGTACAAGTCTTTACACATACAGACCCAAAGACTCCATCCAGTTATCATTGATTCTGCAGCTAATGGTCCAGGGGAAGAAGAATTCCTCTAAGAAAATAAATACACTTTACTGAAAAATAAAATGTGAAGCCCTAATTGAAATCACATGAAGGGATATTTGAAATGCTATCTTCTCTTTCCTTCCAATAAAGCTAAACAAAGTTTGCTATGCAGGAAGTGTGAGAAATTAATCTCACCTGCATCATGATGCTTATTTCAATCACAGAAAAGAATAAGTATTAACAAAAGACTGGCAGATAAGAAGGTAATAAGCAGCAGAGTAGCAGGAGTCTCAGGAGCCAATTGCAATGGTCAAATCTGTATGTTAAGTACCCACGACCAGCCAGGCACTGTGCCTACTGCAGTATATACATTATCACTAATGCCCAGAACCAACCAACAGCTACCTCAGCTACACAAATGAGGAAAACGGTTCAGGAAGGCCAAACAACTCTTCTTGGAGATTTGAAAGAAAGGAAATATTGATCATCACAGACTCTCCTCAAGGAAAGGAAAAAAAATAATTTCTCATTTTACTGATGAGGAAACCAAGGAGCAAAAGATCTAAAGACTGAAAATCAAATCCTTTGACTCCCATTCACAAGCATCCTTTTCTATTGAGGCAAAATTAGTCCATGTGCTTTTAATTTCACCAACATCTTGCTTTTTAATAAAAATTGTAATATTAAATTAAAACCCCGCTCCGTTCAAATTTATAAATTTAATCCTTGCTAATAACTATTTATCCTTGACAATATTACATCAGTTTGGAACGATGCCTCCCCATCTGTAAGTCCCTCTCCAATAGTGATTTGTGATATGAATTCCCATCTAATGGATGTTGTCCAGATTTTGAATACAATTTTTAGAATATGATTGTTTGCTTACTTTTTAACTTACTATCTATATAAATTTCAAATCAAGGCTACTGTAGTAGAAAAGAAAAATCAGTTTAAAATTAAAATATCATTGACAGGAGACATATTGGAAGAAAGCAGACCAAGATTAATATTGCTGGAAGATGGAGATTAGGAAATGAGAAATAGGGAGATCGAGCAGCTCTACTACAGCTGGTGACATTTCCAGTCCTTGAACACCATCAAGCACCATGGGAGGCTGCAACAGGAGGCAGCAGAGGAACCATGACAACAAAAAACTATGTTAGCAACACATGAGACTGACTCTGTGAACCGAGTCCCTTGGTTCCTAGCGTACCTGACATTACTTTGAATGAGTCAAATTTCAGTACCAGAGAGTTTCCTGACCACATTGTTTTCCCATCAGGCTTATTACTAAAACAGCTTTTCACAACATCAGCTAACACTTTGAAAATTTGTTCCTATACAACCATCTCGTCTGGGTTATGCCTTTCCTTTTCACCCCTCCACCCTAACCTTTGTTTTTTTTTTTTTTTAACACAAGTGAACAGTACAAATTTTAATCATGTTCTAAAAAAGTGAGAGAGGCAGCAATGGCTCAATGAGTTAAGAAGAGAATAAAAATCTTGGTTTTGAAACACGGAATCCTGGTGTGTCGCCATCATAGTATTGAACCTGGAGAAAGCCAGTGTTCATGTATGTGCTCTGACATTCTTCCTGGAGCTTGAAGCTTTGATGGAAGTAATTATTTTTACATGACTACAAAAGCTTAACTGGCATTTTTATCCATGGGACAGTGGATATCTGTGTGTGATAAATTTAGAAAACATTAAGTGATAAACATTTGCTAATAATATCCTGTATTTACTATTTGAAATTTTTATTGGTTTAATAGCTTATCATGATAACTACTTTAATGAGAGTCCTAGGGAAAAAAAGACTTGGGACTTCAACACGAATTAAATTCATTAAAAGTGGGAGAAATACTCCAAATAGCATTTTTTTTCCCCACTATAATATTGATTCCAAATGACTTGCCCAGAATAAGTAAATACTAGTTCTGGTTACCGTATTTAATCATGATTTCAGAGATATGTTGAAATTTCAAAGGGATATCATTGCAAGTAATATGCTGGAAGAAAGAACTGGTACCAGAAAGTTTAAAGCCCTAATTTGTATTGTGTCCTATCTGGTTACTGTTATCTTTGAAAAGTCATATGACTTCAGCTTTATGCATTTCATTTGGTACCCAGATATTTGCAGGCATAGGCAGTAGCAGATTCTATAGAAATGTATTTCTGTAGTCCCTCAAAGGAAGTTTTGTTTTTTTCTTTTCTCCGAAAGAGCATGGACTGGTCACCAGATGTGGAAGCCATATGGCACACAAACACGAGAGCCTGGGGACAGCAAGAATGGAGCTAATAAGCTCAGCAGGCAGGAGCACCCATTCCAAGAAGATGGACAAATGTTCAGTCCTATTGGCTTTCTGAAAAAAAATACATAAATCACTTTATTTTTAAACTAAAAATATGGCTTGGCCAGTCATTTTCTTCAATTCTTCTCATTTTTTAGTTTGAAAGGAAATTTATCCATATGTAATTTATTACTTGGTCTTAATTCTGTCCTTTTCACATATAATTCATGTTGAGATTAAAAGAAAGAAAACTAAATCAGAAATGATAGTAAGATTGCTTTAACTAGTGAAAAGTTAAATTTGTTTGCTGTAACTCTGAAGGAACTGTTATGGCTCATCAGTCACTAGGACCTGTATATTCTGTTTCTTGGTTATCTCTTGAATGTAATTCTTGCTCTCTAGGTGTCAGCCCTTTCTCCACAAACACATGCCTTGCATGCACACCCTGCCACGTGAGATCCTGCAACATGCTATGCACTATCAGAACTCTGTGCCTTTGCATATATACAGTTCCCCTTGCTTTGCATGTCTTTCCTGCCCTTCCCTAACTGGCAAATCCCCTTCATCCTTCAAAACACAGTCTAAATATCAACTGCTCACGGAATCTTGTTTGGCTTGCCTAGACAAAATTATGACTTTTTAATGCCTTTGAAAATGAACCACCACAAATAAATCCACCAATGTGTTTCTTTTCTAACATGAAAGAAATAAAATACTGATGGCAACTGACATTTATAGAGAGCTCTATTCATGCCAGACACAATGTTAACTACTTTATGCAAATCTCACGCAATGTTATAAACTTAATATATAAAAAGCTCTTACAAATTACAAAAATAATATATCCGCATTATAGATACTACAGAAACACAAAGAAAGCAAAAATCTCACAATCTACCTGAGACAGGATAAAGGTGGTCATAAATTCTTTGCTTCTCCTACCCTTGGGAGGTGTAGTCTAATTCTTTTCCTTTTAATCCGGGCTAGTCAATTAAGTTCTGGAACTTTCAAGGCTAGGTTAAAAAAAGTCTTACATTTTCTGCCAGGTCCCCCAGAATAATTTCTCTGGGTACCTTGGCCCCCATGTAAGAAGTCTGACTACCCTGAGGCTGCCATGATGGAGAGGCCATGCGTAGGCACTGCAGCTGAGTCCATCCTTCCACCTAGTCCCTACGAAGCCCAGACATGCGACTGAGGTCATCTTGGATCCTCCCTCTACAAGCTGAATATCCCCAAATAACTTCAGTAGATGCCATGGAGAATCAAAGAATTGCTCAGATCAGCTCTGCCTGATTCTTGCTCCACAAACCTGTGAGCGCCAATAAAATGCTGGCTTTAAGCCACAAAGTTTTGGGGTAATTCGCTATGTACCAACTGAATAGATAACTGAAAAATCTACTCCTTAGAAAGCTGTGATAATAATGGTGATGTATTTTCTAATATTTCTTCTACTTTATGTACCTAATCCCCCTCTACTTTCTTCACTTTTGTTTATTGTTCAACAGAGTTAGTTTCATAGTATATGAGTAGTTTTGTTTTTCATGTGAATAAACTCCCTTCTATTTACATTATATAAATAACATTTCCCACCTCATTAAAAATATTCTTCAGGCTGGGTGTGGTGGCTCACGCCTGTAATCCAAGCACTTTGGAGGCCAAGGCGGGTGGATCACCTGAGGTTGGGAGTTCAAGACCAGACTGACCAACATGGTAAAACCCCGTCTTTATAAAAAAATATATATATATTCTTCAATAACTTACTTTTTAAGAACTATATCATGCTATATCATGCGTTCCATCAAGCTCACTGTAAAGCATCTAGGTCATTCCTAATTTGTCATTCTTATTAATAAAAACCATAAAGAAAATATTACAACATAAATCATATCAGCATATTTGATTATATTTTTAATATTAACTATTAGAAATGAAATTACCCAAATGCACATCAATGATAGACTGGATAAAGAAAATGTGGCACATATACACCATGGAATACTACACAGACATAAAAAAGGATGAGTTCATGAAGGATATGGATGAATCTGGAAACCATCATTCTCAGCAAACTGACACAAGAACAGAAAACAAAACACTGCATGTTCTCACTCACAGGCTGGTGTTGAACAATGAGAAAACATGGGCACAGGGAAGGGAACATCACACACTGGGGTCTGTTGGGTGGTGGGGGTTGGAGGAGGGACAGCAGGGTGTAGGGAGAAAACTTAAATCTTTACCTACAATAAAAAGTCAATATGATATATGAAAGAGAAAAAAAGAAGAATTTACATGAAAAAAAAAGAAATGAAATTATGAGGAAAAATATAAACCTTTTCAAGGTTGATTGCCAAAGTGCTTTGACAAAATTCACCCTACCAATAGTAATGTTTCTGAATGAACACGTTACTGAACTCTACCCAACACTAATTATTATTTGGTACTCCTTGATAATTTAAAGTGGTAAATTACATCTCAGCATTGTTTGGGTTTTTTTTTTTTTTTTTTTTTACTACTAGGAAAAGTGAACATTTGTTTCATATGCTTATTAGCCAATATTATTTCTTCATCTATAAAATGGCTGGCCATATTTTCAATTCATGTTTTCTGTTGAATGATGTTTTCCTTATCCATATGAATAAATTTTTCACATGTAATGTACATCAATCTTTGTCTTATGGCAAATACTCTTCTATTTTGTTTGCTTTTGTCAAGGTGATTTGTTAATATATTTGATAAAATTTTTAGAGTGAATAATAATGGCTAAAATCTGTTGTGCTTTTTTTATGTAACTGGCAAAGGGCAATTACCTTACATAAATTTTTGTATTCTAAAGATTTAATGAATTTGCTACTATGATTATCCCTTCTAATTTACAAATGAGGAAACTGTAGCTTAATGAGGTAGATAATTTCCACCAAGATCACTCAGTAAGTATCAGCAGAATTTAATTCCAGAACCCTCTAATCTTAAGGTCCTTTCTCTTAACCACTAAGCCATACTATGATCAAATCTGGTGCTTTCCCCTTTGTGATTAATGTCATGGCTTTTAGGTTCTTCCCTACTCCAAAATAAACCCAATGTTTACCAATATTTTCTGGTAGTTTACTTTTGATTTTGGGTATTTTTAATTTTTTTTAACTTTAAGAATATAGAAATGTGATCTTGCTATATCGCCCAGGTTGGTCTCAAACTCCAAGCCTCAAGAGATCACCTTGGCTTCCCAAAGCGCTGGAATTACAGGTATGAGCCACTGCATCTAGCCTGGTTTTGGTTTTCTAATTTACCTTTTAACATAGCGATAATCACTCCCCCCATCAATTTTTCTTGGTCACATATTAAATATTTCCTACTGGTTTGTGATACCATCTTTATCAAATAAAAAAGTTACTAAAATATTCCTGCATCTGTTCCTGAATTATCTTGCAGCAATACCACATTATTGCTAATAATTTTAATGGAAGGGAGAGGATTAATTGCTGAATTAAAAGGTAAGCCAAAACCAAAAAAGACTACTAGAAAATGCTGATAAACATTACTGATGTATAAAATGATGTTTAATATTGACATATATTATCATATGGGCTGAGACAAGTCTTTTTACCCAACATTATTGTCAGTTAGCCTTTTTTTTGGCTGTTTTTAAGAAAGACTTAATCAAATTACTTAAAAAAAAATTCACTGACATTCTGATGAGCGATGAAGTAAATTCATAAAATAAATTGAGAGGAAATTTTTAATGAACACCTACTATCTGCCAGGTGGAAAAATAACAATAAACAAAACATATGGGATCCCTGTCTTCAGAGAGCTAAGGAGATACAGATAAGTTAGGCAGTATTTAAATTAATTGAATTATTTAAATTAGGGTAATCAGTGTAAGAGGATGGGCAGCACCAAAAAAAGGCAGCTAACTTGGACTTGAAGGATGAAGTAACACATAAAGGTAAAGAAATGACCCAGTAAAAGAAAAGATCACTGTGACTGTCCCTTTAAAACAGTTGCCTCTACCACCAGAAATCAACCAACCTCAAAAAACCTGTCTATCACTAATTAAATTATGCTTAACATTCTTGTGCAGTTATCAGGGTATTACGTTTTCCTGTGGATAATTTACCCCTGATCTAAAAAAGGTATCCCTAATGAGGGTACGTTTCAGTGATCGCCTTGCTGTTGACGATGTCCTGGACCTTCTCGTGCTTTCCTGTCATACTGTCTTCCTGCAAAAGAAGATGGAGCATGTGGCTGACAGATGGAAGAATGGCCAGTATGTGTTTCTAATATGTTTTTCATGTATTCTATATGATGTGTGACCTCTGTGAGTGTCTCCTCTGGACTCTCATCTGAGCATCGCCTGACCTTCAGTGATGAAAATCTCTCCTATCACTACTTCAAAATTTTGTATAAAAGGGCACCAATTATAATTTCAGCCTTAGAAAGGTAACAAAATTAAGTATAACGTGAGAAAAAGATATTGTATATGAGAGATGTGAATACAAATTTTGATGTAAAGAGAAAAAAAAGGGAAATTCTTTTGTGTAGCCAACGTTTAGAAAGAAATCTAGATCTTAAATAAACCCACATAAGCCCTCTATAGAGGGATGAACCATAGAGCGGATTCTTATAAGATGGCTGCCAAAATTCTTCCCCAAAATGAAAATCTTGGTACAACCAGGGCTGAGATTTCTCAAGTAAATACAAACAACAAGACAAAGTCTTTGCATGAACTCAGAAACTGTTTGTTGTTTGGATCATGCCTCACTACAATAGAAAATCTTAGCTTTTGGGGCTGAGCACTGGGGAGTCTAAACCCTTTATCCCCTTATGCATCATCTATCAGTTAATATATGACTGGAAAATGGCAAATAAGATAAATTACATGTACTGGAGGGGAGTGCTCCAAAAGAAATTCCAGGGTATATTATTTATTCATAAAGTAAAAACAAGGAATTGTTTCTGAAAAAAATCAAAAGTTAAGAGTCTGACTTTATTTGTATATTCTGATAAATGCACATACAGGTGATTTGCTTATAAACAGGCAGAGCTGTACTTCTTCTACTAGAAGTGTAGTTTAACAATTATATTCTTTAATTTATATTTTCAAATAAGCCCTTCAAGGTAGTGTGGAAGAGTTATTGAAAGCACAGACTGTGGAGTCAGGTAGAGCCAGGACAGAATCCAGGCTCTACCACTTATTAACTATGGAACCTAGGCAGATACTTAACTTATCTAAGTTTCTTTTTCTTCCTCTGTAAAACAGGAACGAGGATAGTTCCTAGAAATGTAAGGCTTCAATAAGACAATGCACGTAAAGCATTTAGGCCTAGTTCCTATCACTGGGCAAGAGCTCCATGGTGGTAGATGGTTTGGTAGTGAGGATCAACTATCTCATGATTTCAGTACAAACATCTTGTAAAGACTTCAGAATGGTTTCACTAAGAACAGGGTAAAAATGGGAGTCGTGTGGTGAAACAAAAGTGATCAGGGCTTCTGGCAAGACTCACGCATCTGACAAGATCAGGCCAAGCTATAGACAAGCAGCTGTAACCATCCTTCTCCTATGACTCTTGGCAAAAACCCTCGTGTGTAAGTTGTCACTTAAACTCTGTGTCTTCTGCTGCTTCAACAATAACATGACCTCTTTTATGAGTTTGATGAAGACAAAATAGATCCAAATGTTAAGATATTTTCTACATCTCAGATACTGAAATCAGATATACGATATCTGAATCAAGTAATGAAATCAGATATTCAATATCTCATATATATGAAGTATAATTTGAAATAAAATTAGATGAAAGTATCTCATTATAATAAAGAACTACACATTCATCAAGCCAATACGTATAGTGTATCATGTGCTTTTTATAGGTTAGGCATATTCCAAGTGAAGGGAAAGCATGAATAAATAAGTTATAAAATGCCAGTCTAACAGTATGGATGTGGTTGTGGCAGAGTGAAATGGACATAAATAAGCCATGCTCTAACTGATATGTATTATTATAGGTGTGTGTATAAGGGACTATGGCATACTAAGAAAGGAACCATTCAAGTGGGATATATATCCCTTATAAGTTGAAAACTAATTTAAAAGAAAACCCTTCTTAACACTGAACAACGTGGTTTAGACCTAATAGATGCTCCAAATCTGTACTGATTATAATCCTTATTATTTAATTTGCTTGTACTCTACTCTCTAGATAATGCAAGCCAAACAACAGCACAGATCTTGTTTATCTTGTTCATTGATTCAGCCTTGCTGTCAAAGCATGGTGTCTGGTGTCTAATAGGTGGCTCAAAAACTATTAGTTGGTTGAATGAGTGGATTTTATGTTCTGGCTACATAAGAAATCATCTCCATTTGGAGGTCATTGCATTAGCTCTCCTACAAAAGCAAAATATCTTAGCTTCTAAATTTTAGTCTATATTTTCTCTTTTTTTACTGTGTTATTTTATCATGCTAATCAGAAATACACTGAATTATTCCTACACCCAATCAGTATATGAATTATTCTTAAGGAGAATTTAAATCAGGTGAATGCCATTAAAAACTATTCTTATCAGTAGAGAAGAATGCTGATGATGTATGCCTTGGTTGATAAATTCATCGTGTTTAAATAGGCAGCTTTCCTCTAAAGTGTTGTGTTTATGAGATTACTGCTAATCCACTTTTTTCGTTTCTTTTTCTCACAAAGGCTATAATCTCCTTAAAAATGTAAGAGCAAGAAGAAAACAAATCCATTAAATAAAAGTGACTTTACAAATTTTATGTCTTTGTACTTTATAATGCTTTTTACCATCAAAACTAAAGTTAAATAATACAAAACAAAAAATAGTGGTTATCATGTATTCAATAAGACAGAAGATAAATTATATATTTCTCATTAAAATTAATAACAAGAAATGTCAAATCCAATATTTTTCCAATTTAATTCCCTACTTTTTTCTGTTTAAAAATTATAAATCCAGAATGTCGCAAGGAAAACAAACTTTAAATACTTACTAATATATCAAACAAAACAGCAACACTAACTGAAACAAAACAGTTCACTTAACAAAAAGAAAAAAGGCTACACCATACCTACATGGACAAACTACTTAAAGGAATCTTCTATACTCTCTAACAAAACGACAATAAAGGTTTTTTTAATCACATGGATGGATAACAACAGAAAGCTCCACATGGAAGGGTGATAATCTATCAATTTTTATAATATATTTTTCCCCTGGAATAAGCTTTTTGGCGATTTTGTTTTGCTATTTACAAAATCGGGAGATAAAAAACCAAGACTAGTATTCTTGCATTTTGTGTCAGGAAAGACTCCTGTTAAAAACATACAGCACAACTAGTATGTAATTGCCCAGCTGTGGATTTCTTTTTCTGCACAGGACATGAAATGACATAAATTACTCTAGAAGAAATATTTCCAGAATGTTTGTAAAATTACCCTGCAACACAACACTGCAAGTTAGAAGCCAATACTGCTCCCACTGGACAGTCCTGAGTAAAGAAAGCACTGAGGAGAGCCACGTACTCCTAAACTATGTCCATCTTTAGGAGATTTGGATCATTTGACATTCATCACTTCAAGCATCAACACATTCTCAAAAAAAAAAAAAAACCAGACTTATCAGCTGTCTGATACTCAACACTCATCCACTTCTTCCACACATCCACTTCTGCTGTGAGTCCTTTAACTTAAAAGAACGAGAAGAACAGAGGGAGATGGGAAGGCACAGACCTTCCAGAGATCATGGAGAAATCCATGCACCAGCCCAACCCTCCTATCTAGTCTCAGCGCCCACTAATGTTAAGCTAACCGCTAGCACTCTCAGAGCACTTAAGTCAGAAATATTCTAGATATTCTGCCAGCCTACGCATAGGCTTCCCTCAGGAAAGCACACCTTTAGGTATGTTAGACACAAGACACCCTGTGAATGGACATAAGCAAGACTTGGTTTCTCTAGGGCTAACACTAAAAATAAAAAATAAAAAAAATCAGTTAAGACAGTGTTATTTCCCTTTATTCTTAAGAACCCAGATGTTTAACAAAGAAAAAAGAATCCTAGCACCACTGCGGTGGTTGGCATGGTACAAACAGCTAGAAGGAGTGGCTCGGGATGGAAGATTCAGTTAGTGGAGGGAAGCAAAAACCATTGTTATTCCTATTTTGGTCAGGCAAGAATAACCAGAAGTTGTATCCTCCTTGTTTTTCACAAAATGGAGACCCACCCATACGCGCCTTCAGTCACTGGCATAAGGTCTGTATTTGAAACTTTTTGGTAGACCCATAAAATGGTAAGAACCAAAATTGTTAGCCTTGAACTTACTTTGTCTGATTACTAACTCTGGTTTTCAGCTGGAATAACATATGATATCATTGTTTCTAAGCCAAGATCAGTTAAAAAGCACTGGTTTGCATAGCCTATATATTCCACTCTCATTTTCTGATCAGATGCTTGGCACAGATTTGCCTAACTCACAATCTGAAAATGTGCCTTCCCTGGGAAAAGGAACAAAAGTTCATGGGTGTCATTTTCTTTTTTCTATTTGTCTATTTTTCATTATTTAAAAATACAATACTTTGATGGGGAGAAGAACAACACTAAAATAACTATTCTCCAAGAAAAAAATGAAATTGAGATGATATATCCTTATGGAGAAATGTGTAAGTCTCATGAGGTTCCAATTAAAAGCTTACTGAGGAGTAAAACTCAAGATAAAAATCTAATGTGAATGCCAAATTTACAGATATATCAAAGAAAAACAAATTAGTGGGAAATACTGCATTTCAGTAATCCCAGTACCCACAGAAAAAGTTCTCAATTTAAATGCAGAATCTAGGACTTACTTTTCTCACAGAGGCAATACTAGAAAAGCAGGACTCAGATACTCATGCCAGGCTACAAAATCCTACTTGGTCCTGTATCCCTGAAAATGGCATGAGTAATAGTAGTGTACTATAAATCCACATTACAAAACAAACTGTATGCACACCCAAAAACCCACGTTTGTTTCAGTTTGACAGCATCACCGTCTGGCAGACAGCATGTGCTCAATAGATTGTTATTATATAGACTGAAACAGAATACTTTGAAAAAGGCTTTTCAGCTTTTCCCCTCCACTGTTGGAAGTGACACCTCTGTTGGCAAAGAACTAGACGGGAGGAGCTTCTCTGGAAAGGAGAGAAGGTGAGGAAGAGAAGATTTATATTTCTTGGAACTAATAAAGTTTATTAATTCTCTCTATCTATAAATAATACAGTGTCCCCCAGGTGTTCTGAATGATTTAAAAAAATGAAGGTAGCAGAGCAGAGGTTTTGCAATTAAATAAAAACGTCTAATCAAATGAATGCCTGAGAACCCAACAGGTTAGGCAGCTCAGGTCTCTTTAATTCCTAATGTTATTTATCTGGAACTTTTTCAATAAAGTTCTTTGGAAAATTTTAAAATTCTAAAAATTCAGAGTTCCACTAAAATAAGTGAAATCTTCATACACTACTTCCAAACACCCAGAGTCTGGTGACGTTTAAGAACACAAGCATCAACAGAATTCATTATTTTGATCACTTCCTTAGCAGGTCATAAAATGATCAGGATTACAAGGTTCACAGCACAAGCTCTTGTGATGACTACTGCAGCGAAAGGTGACCACATTAATTGAAATCTAGTTTGGCTGTTGTCACAGAGACCCAAATTGCGGTGGCTTAAATAAGACAGGAATGTATGTCTTACTTACAAAAAGTGAAAATAAGTGGTCCTGGGCTGGTATGGTGTTTCCACCATCATGAGAGAACCCCCATGCTCTTTCCAACTTTTGCTCAAACATCCCCAACACACAGCTTCCTCTATGATCCAAAATGGCCACTCCTCCTCCTGCCATTCTGGCTGCATTTCAGCATGCAAAAAGAAAGGGGATAAAGGAAGACATGTGCCTACACTTTAAATGCACAGCCTGAACCTGGCCCACATTACCTCTACATAGGTCTCATTTGCCAGAACCTGGTCTGGTGTAGTTGCAAGGGTAACTGGGAAGCACAGTCATTATTTGGGGTGGCCATGTGCTATGTAAAAGGGTGAGAACAAGTGGTAAGAACATAAAGAAGCCTCTCTGTCCTAAAAGCCACAACACAGTATCTCTCTGTACTCTGGTAAACCATGTAAACATTTATCAATTTATTGCAGGTACCAATCTGTGGCAAGTAAATTCCAACAAACCTCTCCAATTCCCATGAGCAGGAAGTTATCTCTGCTACTGCAAGTGTGAACATGAAGATTCTTCATTTGAGGACATACTCACGAAAAAGGTACACAAGGTCCCTATTCTCACTTATCTTATAATCTAGCAGAGAGAGATAAGGTAAACAAAATAATGTCAATAAATGAGAAGTAAATAGAAAACAAAAGTGGCTCCAAGCTATTCAGGGAAGGCCTCCCTGAGGAGTCCACACCTGAGTTTTGACCTGAGCCAGCTATGTGAGGAGAAATTAGCAATTGTAAAAGCTCTGAGATTCTCCATTTGTCAAGATCAAAGTTACCTCAGCTCTAGTTTTCTTTATGTAAGTCTGTTACATGTGGAAGAGAGAATGAACTTATGAGCATGTGTGTGTGTGCGTACGTGTTTTTGCACGCATACATACGTGTATGTATAAGGACAAAAGAGAAATCTATAACACTAGCATTGAAGTTAATACTGAACAACCAAAAATAACCTAGAATACTCTAAAGCCTGGGCAATCTATGGAAAGAGGAGGATAAAAAAGCAAATTGTTAGAGAAGTTGAGAGGCACAGTGGAACTTTGTATTCTGTGATGGTTAATACTGAGTGTCAACTTGATTGGACTGAAGGATACAAAGTATTGATTCTGGGTGTGTCTGTGAGGGGATTGCCAAATGAGATTAACATTTGAGTCAGTGGGCTGGGGAAGGCAGATCCACCCTTAATCTGGTGGGCAAGATCTAATCAGCTGTCAGTGAATATAAAGCAGGTAGAAAAACATTAAAAAAGAGAGATGATCCTAGCCTCCCAGCCTACATCTTTCTCCCGTGCTGGATGCTTCCTGCCCTTGAACATCAAACTCCAAGTTCTTCAGTTTTGAGACTCAGACTGGCTCTCCTCGCTCCTCAGCTTATAGATAGCCCATTGTGGGAACTTACGATCGTGTAAGTTAATACTTAATAAACTCCCTTTTATATATATATATATATATATATATATATATATATATATATATACACACACACACACACACACACATATATACACACACATATATATACACACATATATGCGTGTGTGTGTTTATGTGTGTGTGTATATATATATATACACACACACATATATGCGTGTTTGTGTGTGTGCTTGTGTGTGTGTGTTGCTGAAATAATCATGACATATTCTCAGGATATTCAAGTAGTCACATATTCAAGTAGGCTATATGTATATATCCTATAAGAGAACCCTGACTAATACATATTTAAAAGTTGTTTTTCCTAGTTGCTTTAAATGGTGCTACTTTTTATATAAAGTTAACTAACTTTGAGTGTATTGTTTTAACTAAATTGCAGTTCAAAATGAATAATTAGCAGTTATGAATAAAATGTCAACTGGTTTCATCTCTGGAAGATTTTAGGGAGTCAGTAGCAATCTGCTACTCAGGTAGCATGTTTTTGCTCCAATGGCTTTGCCAATATAGCAGAACCAGAAAGATATCAAGTCAGGCCCAGGTCTGAGGGAATTTTCATCTACCTCTTACTTTCCAAAACCCCAATGTCATTTTTATGACTGATCATAACACACACCATCATTTTATGTGCTTCCAAGCTGGAAAAAAAATAGTTTCAACTAAAATATGCTACCAATTTCAGGATGTACTCAAATTTCAGAAATGTGAAAAAATAATCATATCGAAATCAATGAAAAATGGTAGGTAGTATTCTTCTAGCCAAATCTGCCCCTCTACCTAAGTAGCAGATTTTTGAAAGCATCAGGTAGATGAAAATCCCCTCAGACCTGCACCTGACTTGATATCTTTCTGTCTCTTCTGTATTTGCAAAGGCATTGGAGTAAAAACATGGTACCTAAGTAGCAGTTTGCCTTCACTGGCCATGAGTATGACAAAAAGTTGTTCACTTGTTGTAGTCAACTCATTGTAGCACCTTTCATAAGTTAAGGTGGGTGATCTTTTATCAGGTAACTGTGTGACTACTTGAATATCCTGAGAATATATCATGATTATTTCAGCAACATTGAACTTTCCCCTGTCTAGTCTAGGGCTGAGGGGTGCTTTGAGAATGACCTTTTAGACTGACACTATGAGATCTTAGGCCAGGAAGATTTTTATTAGTGGGTTACTGATAGCTCAAGAAGGTCTTGATTTAGCTTGGGTCTATATAGTGAAATATAAGTAGCATAATATTTTAAGTATTAATACAGTGATTTTAAATAGTTAGAAATCATGACAGATTATCCTAGTTAAAACAAACCTGTAATTAGTATTTTTAAAACAATAGAACTATATAAATATTTAATTACTGTATTTGCTTAATTTTAAAACTGTTTTGTATAGAACTCATTTTGATAAAAAGCATGTAAGACATTTTATTCATGACTGGCTACTTTGTCAGCTCTTGTATCATTTTATTGTGATTCTTAGCTTCCATAGATTGAGTTTCAACATTCTCCTGAATCTTACTGACCTTTATGTCTATTCATATTCTGAATGCCATTTCTGTTATTTCAGCCATCTCAGCCTGATTAAGAACCTTTTCTCTCCAGCTAGTGCAGTCATATGGAGGAAAGAAGACACTCTGGCTTTCTGAGTTGTCAGAGTTCTTGCACTGGTTCTTTCTCATCTTTGTGGGCAGATGTTCTTTCAGTCTTTAACGTTGCTGTCCTTTGGATGGCTTATTTTCTTTTATCCTATTTGATAATCTTGGGGCTTTATTCGTAGTATAAGGTGAGTTCAGTCAACTGGTTTCATCTCTGGAAGATTTTAAGGAGTCAGGACTCTGCTCAGGAGTCCTAGCCTGTGTGCGCTAACCCTGGGTGACTGGTATTGGCACTGGCTTTGTTCTCTGGCTCCTCAAGGTTAGGAACCTGTTGCACTTGGAGGACTGAGGTGCTCCCATACTGCTGGCCACAACACTCTAATGGGTGGTGCCAGCCAAAGCACGTCATAGGCTGGTGGCAGCAGGGCTTGTTTTTGTTTGCACATACTAGCAGCACTGGTAGCAGCAGTGCAGCAGGGTGCATGCTTGTTGGCTGCTGCAGGATGCTAGTGGGTGCCAGGGTGCTAGCCTCTGTTTTGGCATTCACAACTGCAGCAATGGCAGCACAGCTCATGGAGGCTGGGAGCCCCTGTCCAGTAATTGTGCCCTTTTGCACTAGTGATGGTGTTATCATGGAGGTGGGGCACTGGTAGGTGTAGGACTGTGTACATCCTCTGTGCCACTCAGGGTGGGGGCATGTCCACTGTTTTCCATGTCTAGTTTCACAGCCACAACAGTGTTGACACAGAGGTGGGGTGCTGGCAGAAAGGGACTGATAAGCTCAGTGCCCACT
Organism: Sapajus apella; assembly: GCF_009761245.1. Lineage (NCBI taxonomy): Eukaryota > Metazoa > Chordata > Mammalia > Primates > Cebidae > Sapajus > Sapajus apella. Next base: position 39,459,372 of record NW_022436945.1, read on the forward strand.
AATGCTCCAACAACAATGGTGGTGCAATTATCTTTTTCGTGATGAATTTCCCAGGTATTCTTTGAGCTTCTGGTATTTGGATGTCTAGATCTCTATCAAGGTCAGGGAAGTTTTCCTCAATTATTCCCTCAAATACATTTTCCACACTTGTAGATTTTTCTTCTTCCCTGGGAACACAAATTATTCTTAGGTTTTGATGCTTAACATAGTCCCAAGCTTCTTGGAGGCCTTGTTCATTATTCAAAATTCCTTTTTCTTTGTCTTTGATGGATTGGGTTAATTCAAAAGCCTTCTCCATGAGCTCCGAAGTTCTTTCTTCTGCTTGCTCAATTTTATCTGAGACTTTCCAGTGCATTTTTGATTTCTCTAAGAGTGTCTTTGATTTCCAGAAGTTGTGATTATTTTTCATTTATGCTGTCTATTTCACTGAATATTTTTCCTTTCATATCCTGTATCATGTTTGTGATTTCTTTAAGTTGGACTTCACCTTTCTCTGGTGTCTCCTTGATTATCTTAATAACTGACCTTCTGAATTCTTTTTCTGGAAATTCAGAGATTTCATCTTGGTTTGGATTGCTGGTGAGCTAACGTGATTTTTGGGTGGTGTTTAAGAATCTTGTTTTGTCATTTTACCAGAATTGCTTCCCTGGTTCCTTCTCATTTGGGTAGACCATGTCAGAGGGAAGATCTGGGCCTCAGGGCTGCTGTTTAGATTCTTTCGTCTCATGGGGTGCTCCCTTGATGTAGTTCTCTCCACTTCCCCTAGGAATGGGGCTTCTTGAGAGTCATACTGCAGTGATCATTTTTGCTCTTCTCGGTCTAGCAGACCAGTGGAACTACTAGGTTCCAGGCTGGTACTGGGGAGTGTCTGCAAAGAGTCCTGTGATGTGATCCATCTTCAAGTCTTTCAGCCATGGATACCACCACCTGCTGGATACCAGTGGAGGTTTCAGGGGAGTGAAGTGGACTCTGTGAGGGTCCTTGGTTGTATTTTTGTTTCGTGTGCTGGTTTTTGGTTGGTTGCTTCAAGAGTGCATCAGCTGCAGTACTATAGGAGGATGCAAACTTGCCTTAGGGTTGCCTGGTTAAGTATTCAGGTTTTTGAGGCAGCAGGCAGGGCCATAGAGCTCCCAAGAGATTATATCCTCTGTTTGGCAACCAGGGCTGGTAGAGAAAGACCACCAGGTGGGAGCAGGAATAAGTGTGTCTGAGCTCAGACTCTCCTTAGGCGGGGCTTGCTGCAGCTACTGTGGCAGATGGGGATGTGGTTCCCAGGCCAAAGGAGTTACGTTCCCAGGGGGATTATGGCTGCCTCTGCTGAATCACACAGAGCACCAAGGAAGTCGGGTAGAGCTGGCAGTAACAGGCCTCACCCTGTTCCCACGTAAGCCACAGTCTTAAAGGCTAGTCTCATGCCCACTGTGCCCCTGCAACATAACCGAGTTTATTTCCAGGCAGCCGGTGACCAGGGCTGAGAACTTACCCCAGACCACCAGCCTCCCCACTGAGAAAGCAAGCCGACTCTCGATTTTTCAGCGTCTCGGGGAGACTGCAGTGGTGATCCAGTTCCTTCAAATGTTCTGTGCATTCTCTCAGCTTTCCTGGCACGTTCCTGCGGTAGTTCTTGGAGCAGAAGTTCACGATGTGAGCCTCCACACACTGCTCTGTCTGTCTGAGTGGGAGCTGCAAGCTAGTCCTGCCTCCTATCCATCATCTTAATCCAAATATCCATAGATGTTTTTGCAAGTGACAAAACGCCATGCTGCCAAATGACTCTGAAGAGCAAAGCCCACAGAGAAGCAGAGTGGTCTTCCCAGAAAAACTCAATCCTAATTATAAATGGTTAAAAAGAAGGTATTATACTGCATATTCTCGCTCATAGGCGGGTGTTGATCAATGAGAACACATGAGCACAGGGAGGGGAACATCACACACTGGGGTCTTTTGGGGGGGGGGGCTAAGTGAGGGACAGCATGGGGTGGGGAGGTTTGGGAGGTATAACATGGGAAGAAATGCCAGATATAGGTGACAGGGGGATGGAGGTAGCAAACCACATTGCCGCGTATTTACCTATGCAACAATCCTGCATGATCGGCACATGTGCCCCAGAACCAAAAGTACAATTTTTTTAAAAAAGAAGGTATTATAAAATAGAACTTCCCAGGGTATTGGTGAAGTCAGAAACACCACTAAAATGAGCCATCATATTTCCAAGCTAAGACATATGACATGAGAGCTAATAGATGCACTAGAGGACCGAGAAGGTAAAATCTGCCAATTTATTGTAGAATTAGCAGACATACTATTATTTAGCTTAGATCAACTTTATTTCTTACAGAAAGATGTTGTCTAACATTCAATATATTTTAAAAAACCAATCCTACCTATTAAAAACTATTTTGGCAGCCAATAAAATAGATGACTATCTTTTATTGCAAAGAGATAAAATTTAAAACTAAAGCTATATTTCATCTCAATTTTCTTGAGTGGCTTTATAACTCATTTATATTTTATTCAAAAACCATTTCCCAAGATGGATTGTTCTAATTTAAAGTATAAATTCTACCTAAAGAAATCACTGGAAATGGATATAATACATATATATTTATAAAGTATATGTTCAGGAAGTGGGAATTTTAAACACAGCTGCTTCCTTAATACATAGTTTGCTATCATTTTATAACTACGATAAGTTATAATCAATAAAAGAATTTTTCCTTGTATTACTCTTCAGTGGTTTTATAGAGGGAAAATCAGATGTTGGACAGCGTTTGAGAATACATATTGCTTTTCAGGGTTCTCACTGTATGATACCTTGATTTGATCCCACAAAATCTTTTCTGGGGTTTCAAAATTTTCTGGATACAATGAGAATTATGTTTATTATTATTATTACCACTCACACGAATACACCATGCCATTTTTTAAGACAAGCAGAAAAACTATAAGGCTTAAAAAATCATAATGAATTTGCTAATGCACAATTTTTCTTTAATATTTACTTTTATTTTAGATTTTAAAAATGTGAAATGCTTCATGAATTTGCATGTCGTCCTTGTGCAGGGGCCATGCTAATCTTTTCTGTTTCGTTCCAATTTTAGTATATGTGCTGCCAAAGTGAGCACCAAATGCACAATTTAAAGGGTCATTTATTTGCTATGTAATTTTAACAAAAAGGTCAATAGTTTCATTTTCTTTGAAGTTCAAGCACTAGTTATTGTTATAACTGTAGCAATTACATTGTACCTATTAAGTAACTATTTTCTTTTTCCTTTTTTTTTTTTTTTTTTTTGAGACAGGGTCACCCAGTCTGGAATGCAGTGGCGCGATTACCTCTTGGGCTCAAGTAATCCTCTTGCCTCAGACTCCTAAGTAGCTGAGACCGCATGCATGCACCACCACACCCAGCTGATTTTTTTTTTTTTAATTTTTAGTACAGACGGCGTCTCACTATTCGTTGCCCAGACTGGTCTTGAACTCCTGGCCTCAAGTGATCCTTCTGTCTCAGGATTGCAGGTGTGATTCACAATGCCCAGCCAATAAATTTTTAATGGAGAGGGAAAAAAAAAAGCTTTTTTCTTTCTCTTTTTTTTTGAGACGGAGTCTCACTCTATTGCCCAGGCTAGAGTGCAATGGTGTGATCTTGGCTCACCGCAACCTCTGCCTCCTGGGTTCAAGTGATTCTCCTACCTCAGCCTCCCACGTAGCTGGGACTACAGGCACGCACCATCATGCCCAGCTAATTTTTTTGTGGTTTTAGTAGAGATAGGGTTTCACCATGTTGGCCGGGTTGGTCTTGAACTCCTGACCTTGTTATCCACCTGCTTCGGCCTCCCAAAGCGCTGGGATTACAGGCATGAGCCACCGCACCCGGCCAAAAAAAATAAAAAGCTTTTTTCTTGTGACAATTAGCATAAAAACATCAGTCATCCATTGCAGAAAAAGTGGGTTTTAAACCAAGATTTAAAGAAAAATACTGTCAAACATTATCAAACAGTAAATATAAAAAGATGGTAACATTTTCCTAAGTGACAAACTCATTCTTCCTTAATAAATTTTAATTTAGGAAACCAAAATCTAGGTGAGATTATATTAAAGGCATTACTCACATAAAATAAGTTGGCATTTGTAATATTTTTGACCCAGCTGAAAGAATAAATATCAATGATTATTTATTGTGCATTTACTGTACTTAGTTATGTATTAATACACATATAATCTCACTCAAACCTAATGATAACACTATGAGGTAGATACTTTATTCCTCTTTAGATAAGGAAACTAAGCCAAACTCTCTTGATATACTATAAGAAAGGGATTCTTCATACTTCATACCCTTTCACCAAATTAAATGAATTTGTACTTTAATTAAAAGGCAAAGCTACTTTGTGAAAACACTCACTAATTGAATCATAAAAATATCCATAATCAGTTTAAACTTGTTTTTTCTACACTTCAAATTTGAAGCAAAATCAGAATTATTTTACAACTAGCCCATATGTATTCAATGCCTAAAACACTGAATATGATATTGGGCCTTGGAGATAAGAAAGAAAAAAGGAGTCATGAAGATGCTTTGTCTCCTACGGTTTTTAAATTGTACTCACTGCTAACAAATATTAGATTTTCCCCAACAATACTCAAAAAGGTTTCTATTTTGAGCACATAATAATATCGTTAGAAATTAAATTTATAAATCTATCTTTTCCAGGAGCATAAGTCCAACACAAATCTTACAAATAGTCTTCAGTCTATTGCTGACTAGTCATTAGATCACCAAAACCACCATAAGTAGCAGATATGCAGTAATCTATTTTTAACTGTAGATTTCTAAGGCCAATTTCTTTTTTTTAACCAAGGTTGTCTATAACATTACTTAGGCCATAAAGTAAACACTGAGGTTTCAGTGATGGAGGCCTGGTAGAAAGTGGTGGAAATGAGTCTTCCAATAAATAAACAATTCTTAACATTAGCTGAAATTTCTTGGTGGCTCTCAAGCCCTTGGGGGAAAACTGTCCTCATGCTCAAAACAAACTCAAATGCTCTACTTTCAAACCAAAGTCTGCAAAAGGGGCAGCTGCTCGTATATTATGACTTGTTAAACTAACGGATGAGTGTATACTATATAAGTAAGCATGTCCATAAACAAAGAGCAATTCCCATGGTCAGTTTATACATTCGCCTATGCTAAAATCCTAACTTATAAAAACCCAGAAGTGACTGAGAACACAGTACTGGCCAGGGTGATATGCAATTATGTTAAAAGTAGGGTCTTAGTATTTTAAATGCTTACTTTTTTTCCCAGTCTTATTTATTTATTTTTTTTATTTAAGAGATTGGGCAGAGGCGAGGGTGTCTCTCTATGTTGCCAGGCTGGAGTACAGTGGCGATTCACAGGCACGATCATAGCTCACTGCAGACTCAAAAGTCAGGATTGCTCCTGACTTTGAGCAATCCTCCCACTTCAGCCCCCTGAGTAGCTGAAACTACAGATGCCTGGCTTTCCTCAGTCTTTCCTTTCTTTCTTTTTTTTTTTTTTCTTTAGACAGAGTCTTGCTCTTTCACCCAGGCTGGAGTGCAGTGGCACGATTTTGGCTCACTGCAACCTCTGCCTTCCAGGATCAAGTGATTCTCTTGCCTCAGCCTACTGAGTAGCTGGGACTAGAGGTGCCTGCCACCACACCTGGCTAATTTTTATATTTTTAGTAGAGGTGGGGTTTCACCATGTGGGTCAGGCTGGTCTCGAACTCCTGACCTCATGATTCGCCCACCTCAGCCTCCCAAAGTGCTGAGAGTACAGGCGTAAGCCACGGTGCCTGGCCTTTAATTCTTTCTTTAGTTGTTGAAAGAACCATACCAATTACTATGATCACATCTAATAGTCTAAGAGTTTAATATGGAACAAAAGATTTCAAAAATTAATTACAAATGTAAAATGGGTTAGACTTAATATGTCAAGTTTCTTCAGAAACCTCTCGTAAGCTTATCTAGAAAGATTATCATTCTCAGGAGAAAATCTCTATATAGCCTTGTTTTGAACCAATTTTATGAGATTTTGGAGAGGGGCTCACTTTAGAGGACATGTGATGGTGGGCAGCAGCAGGGTGAAGAGATTGTCCATACAGGAGAGCAGGGGGAATGAAGGAGGTCACGAGTGTGAAGAGGGTGTCCACAGGGAAGGCAGGGGTTGTTGGAACCCAAAGGGATGGAAAGGGTATCCAGGTGGAAGGTGGCAGAAGTGAGGTTCCAGGGCAGGGGATCAGAACCTGAGCAAGGTAAGGATGGTAGAGGTCCACACAACTCCTGGGACCAAGTGCAGTGAAGAAGTTATCTGATAGGGGAATGGGGAGACTGAAGGAGAGGTAAGAAGGCAGCAGCAGCCCTGCATGTGTTGTCAGAAGCAAAGGGAGCAAGAAGGGTATCCACATGGAGGTTGGGGGACAGCAACATCCCAGGATGCAATGTAGGATGCTGAGCACGGTGGTGAGGGCAGCCAAAGAAGGCAGCAGCAATGGCAGTGACTCGGCACGGAGTGTCAGAGCCTGCAGAATGAGGAGGGCATCTGTGCCACAGGAGCCACAGTGTGGGCTCGGTGTGGGGTGCTAGAACCTGAGAGGCGTGAGGAGGGCCTCCATGAAGAAGGCAGAGGCAGGGACAGCACAGGGTGAGATGTCAGAGCTCAATCGAGGTAGAAAAGCAACCCTATGAGGAGGTTTCTACAGGGCTGCCTCTGAATGAAGTGAGAAAGAACATCCATGTGGGCTTGGCCATGGCCTGGAGCAGGAAGAGAGAACCCAAGTGAGATGAGGAGGCATACCTCTTCCTCAGTGGAAACTGATAAAGTAATTAAATATGTTGAGGATAATGGGAGGCAAGTTCCTCACTGTCAGAGAAGGGAGATACGATTATGGAAAGGGAGAAAACTAAAATGAATCCTATGGTATTAGATTAGAACTATGATATTAGGCCAGTTGCGGTGGTTCATGCCTATAATCCCAACATTTTGGGAGGCTGAGGAGAGAGGATCACTTGAGTCCAGGAGTTTGAGACCAGCCTGGGCAACACAGAAAGATCCCATTTCTACACAAAATAAAAAATAAAAATGAGCAGGAGTGCTGGTGCATTCCTGTAGTCCCAGCTACTAAGGAGGCTGAGGTGGGAGGATCACTTGAGCGCAGGACATTGAGGCAACACTGAGTGGTGATCATACCCTCGGTGACAGAGCGAGAGCCTGTTTCAAAAAAAAGAAAAAAAAAGAACTATGAAAGAATATGAGCTCATAGTTTTTAATGAAGACAGATAAAAAGACAGTAATAGAGATAGAAATATTTTTTAAAAAGGAACGATTAGTAAATTCACAATTATTATGAGTAATTTAAAATCACCTCTGACAGAAGATCAATGAAAGCAATAAGGAATTGAATAAATTATAGTTTTGAATCACTTGATTATTAATTATTACTTATATTATTATAATTATAAATAACAACAAAGCAGCATGTCCAGATTATTTTTTGGAAGTATTTTACTTTTAAGCAACTGATAATTCCTTTCTTAAACAAATAGAGAATAGAAAAAGTGAAACTCACCCTAACTGATTTTACCAAACTATTACAATATAACCTTTTTTGGAAAACCAGACAATGGCAGAACAATAAAGAAAAAATATAGGCCAGGTGCAGTGGCTCACGCCTGTAATCCTAACACTTTGGGAGGCCAAGGTGGGCAGATCACTTGCGGTCAGAAGTCTGAAACCAGCATGGCCAACATAGCGAAACCCCATCTCTACAAAAAAATACAAAAATTAGCCAGGAGTGGTAGCATGCTTCTGTAATCCCATCTATTTGGGAGGCTGACATGGGAAAATCACTTGAACCCAGGAGGTGGAGATTGCAGTGAACCAAAATTGTGCCGCTGCACTCCAGCCTGGTTACAGTGCAAGACTCTGTCTTAAAATAAAAAAAAGAAAAAGTAGAAAGAAATTTTTTAAAAGACTCATTTCACCTATGAACATAAATGCAAATTTCTGTGGAAAACATTAGTAAACTAAATCCAGCAATTTGTATGCATGTTTATGCATATGTCTGTGTGTGTGTGCGTGTATGTGTGTGAAAGAATAAGTTGAACTCATCCTAGAAATGCAATGATGATTATTTAGCATTTAAAAAATTGTAAATACAATTCACCACATTAACAGATTAAGGGAGAAAAATGAGACAGTCATTTAAAAAATTAATAATCTGCATTAAACAATATTCAATACTAATGCATTACACACACACACAAAAAAAAACAGCCAACTAGGATTAGGAAGAAACTTCCCTAGTCTGATTAAAAACAAACAAAACCTCACCAAACATAATACTTAATGGTAACATTTTGGAACACTTTCTTGAAAGTTAGGAATAAGATGAAAATGCCTGTTAGTGAGTCTTATTCAAAAGGGGCCTAGTACGGATCCAAGTACCAGCCACTCCAAAAACGTACCAAATGGTAAAGAGCATCAACACAATGAAGAAACTGCATCAACTAACGGGCAAAACAGCCAACTAGAATCAAAATGGCAGGATCAAATTCACACATAACAATATTAACCCTAAATGTAAATGGGCTAAATGCCCAATCAAAAGACACAGACTGAAAAACTGGATAAAAAGCCAAAACCCATCAGTGTGCTGTATCCAGGAAACCCATCTCACATGCAAGGATACACAAAGGCTCAAAATAAAGGGATAGAGGAAGATTTACCAAGCAAATAGAGAGCAAAAAAAAGCAGGAGTTGCAATTCTCATCTCTGATAAAATAGACTTTAATGCAAAAAAGATCAAAAGAGACAAAGAAGGGCATTACATAATGGTAAAAGGATCAATGCAACAAGAAGAGCTAATGATCCTAAATATATATGCACCCAATACAGGAACACCCAGATACATAAAACAAGTTCTTAATGACTTACAAAGAGACTTAGACTCCCACACAATAATAGTGGGAGGCTTTAACACCCCACTGTCAATGTTACACAGATCAACGAGACAGAAAATTAACAAGGATATCCAGGACTTGAACTCAGACCTGGAACAAGCAAACCTAATAGACATTTACAGAACTCTCCACCCTAAATCCACAGAATATACAGTCTTCTCAGCACCTCATCGCACCTACTCTAAAATTGACCACATGATTGGAAGTAAATCACTCCTCAGCAAATGTAAAAGAACGGAAATCATAACAAATAGTCTCTCAGACCACAGTGCAATCAAGTTAGAACTCAGAGTTGAGAAACTAACTCAGAATCGCACAGCTTCATGAAAACTGAACAACTGGCTCTTGAATGTTGACTGGATAAACAATGAAATGAAGACAGAAATAAAGATCTTCTTTAAAACCAACGAGAACGAAGACACAACATACCAGAATCTCTGGGAAACATTTAAAGCATTGTCTAGAGGAAAATATATAGAAATAAATGCCCACATAAGAAGCAAAGAAAGATCTAAAATCGACACCCTATCACCAAAATCGAAAGAGATAGAAGAGAAAGATAAAAAAACTAAAAACCTAGCAGAAGACAAGAAATTACTAAGATCAGAGCAGAACTGAAGGAGATGGGCACAAAAAACCCTTCAAAAAATCAATAAATCCAGGATCTGGGTTTTTGAAAAGATCAACAAAATAGACAGACCACTAGCCAAATGAATAAAAAAGAAAAGAGAGAATAATCAAATAGATGCAATAAAAACAACAAAGGTGATATCACCACAGATTCCACAGAAACACAAACCATCATCAGAGATTATTGCAAACAACTCTATGCACATAAACTAGTAAACCTGGAAGAAATGGATAAATTCCTGGACACTTGCCTCCTCCCAAGCCTAAACCAGGAGGAAGTAGAACCCCTGAATAGACCAATAACAAGGTCTGAAGTTGAGGCAGCAATTAAGAGCCTACCACCCAAAAAAAGCCGAGGTTCACAGCTGAATTCTACCAGACATACAAAGAGGAGCTGGTACCATTCCTTCTGAAACTATTCCAAACAATCCAAAAAGAGGGAATCCTTCCCAAATCTTTTATGAAACCAACATCATCCTGATACCAAAACCTGGCAGAGACTCAGCAAAAACTTCATACCAAATGGGCAAAAACTGGAAGCATTTCCTTTGAAATCTGACACTAGACAACGATGCCCTCTCTCACCACTGCTATTCAATATAGTATTGGAAGTTCTAGCCAGAGCAATTAGGCAAGAAAAAGAAATAAAGCATATTCAAATAGGAAAGGAGAAAGTCAAATTGTCTCTATTTGCAGACGACATGACTGTATATCAAGAAGAACCCATCATCGCAGCCCAAAATCTCCTGAAACTGATAAGCAAGTTCAGCAAAGCCTCAGGATACAAAATCAATGTGCAAAAATCACAAGCATTCCTATACACCAATAACAGACTTAAAGACAGCCAAATCAAGAATGAACTGCCATTTACATTGCTACAAAGAGAATAAAATGCGTAGGAATACAACTAAAAAGGAACATAAAGGACCTCTTCAAGGAGAACTGCAAACCACTGCTCAATGATATAAGAGAGGTCACAAACAGATGGAGAAACATTCCATGTTCATGGTTAGGAAGAATCAATATAGTCAAAATGGCCATACTGCCCAAAGTAATTTACAGATTAAATGCTATCCCCATCAAGCTACAAATGACCTTCTTCACTGAACTGGAAAAAACCACCTTAAACTTCATATAGAACCAAAAGAGAGCCCACATAGCCAAGTCAATTCTAAGCAAAAAGAACAAAGTGGGAGGCATCACACTACCAGACTTCAAACTATACTACAAGGCTACAGTAATCAAAACAGCATGGAACTTGTACAAAAAAAGAGATATAGACCAATGGAACAGAACAGAGGCTTCAGAGGCAATGCCACACATCTACAACCATCCGATCTTTGACAAACCTGACAAAAACAAGCAATGGGGAAAGGAGTCCCTGTTTAATAAATGGTGTTGGGAAAACTGGCTAGCCATGTGCAGAAAGCAGAACATGGACCCCTTCCTGACACCTTACACTAAAATTAACTCCAGATGGATTAAACACTTAAACATAAAACCTAACACCATAAAAACCCTAGAAGAAAATCTAGGCAAAACCATTCAGGACATAGGCGTAGGCAAGGACTTCATGACCAAAACACCAAAAGCATTGGCAACAAAAGCCAAAACAGACAAATGGGACCTAATCAAACTCCACAGCTTCTGCACAGCAAAAGAAACAATCATTAGAGTGAATCGGCAACCAACAGAATGGGAAAACATTTTTGCAATCTACCCATCTGACAAAGGGCTAATATCCAGAATCTACAGAGAACTAAAACAGATTTACAAGAAAAAAACAAATAAGCCCATTCAAAAGTAGGCAAAGGATATGAACAGACACTTTACAAAAGAAGACATACATGAGGCCAACAAATATATGAAACAATGCTTATCATCACCGGTCATTAGAGAAATGCAAATCAAAACTCCATTGAGATACCATCTCACGCCAGTTAGAATGGCGATCATTAAAAAATCTGGAGACAACAGATGCTGGAGAGGATGTGGAGAAATAGGAACACTTTTACGTTGTTGGTGGGAGTGTAAATTAGTTTGACCATTGTGGAAGACAGTGTGGCAATTCTTCAAGGACCTAGAAATAGAAATTCCATTTGACCCATCAATCCCATTACTGAGTATATATCCAAAGGATTATAAATCGTTCTCCTATAAGGACATATGCACAGGAATGTTCATTGCATCACTGTTTACAACAGCAAAGACCTGGAACCAACCCAAATGCCCATTGATGATAGACTGGACAGGGAAAATGTGGCACCTATACACCATGGAATACTATTCAGCCATCAAAACCGATGAGTTTGTGTCCTTTGTAGGGACATGGATGAACCTGGAAACCATCATTCTCAGCAAACTGATGCAAGAACAGAAAATCAAACACTGCATGTTCTCACTCATAGGTGGGTGTTGAACAATGAGAACACATGGACACAGGGAGGGGAGCATCACACACTGGGGTGTGTCATGGGAGAAACAGGGGAGGGACAGTGGTGGGTGGGGAGTTGGGGAGAGAGAGCATGGGGAGAAATGCCAGATATAGGTGATGGGGAGGAAGGCAGCACATCACACTGCCATGTGTGTACCTATGCAACAATCTTGCATGTTCTTCACATGTACCCCAAAACCTAAAATGCAATAAAAAAAAAAAGAAAGAAAAAGGGCCAGTATGCCTGGTCAATGCACTATGAAGGACGCTTGATATCAAGTGTGCAAACAAAGAAACAAAACCAACTTTATTCACATATGATATTCTTGCCCACACAGAAGATCCAAGACAATCAATGAATAACAACAAGAAAGAAGAAAACAAATATAATTACACAATGCAAGTTGTTGGATCTATGATCACTATTCAAAAGTCAAGATATTCCTACATGCCAATAATAAACAACTGGAATATTGAATTTTAAAAATTCAATTCATGATGGCATTAAAATCCTTAAAATACCCATGAATAACAGCATAACATTGAACATATAGATTTAAAAACACTGTGATGGATAAACTGACAACTAGAACAGACAAATACTTTCATATGGGATCTTAGTATATTACATATTAATGGGAAAAAGATAAGTGTATTTTTGCTCTAAATAACAGAAAACTAACCACCTTAAACAACAAAAATTATCATCTCACAAAATGAGATACTTTGAGGTGAGGCTCATAGGCATCATTAAGGACTCAGAAAGTTTTGGTTTTTTCTTTTGCCTTAATAGAAAAAATACATCATGAAGAAATAAGCTCCTTTTTCTGCCTCTTGATGTATGTTTGTGACACTTTAAACATTTTGTGATAATGAAGGGAGCTCACTGACATCCTGAAGATATAAATATAACCATCTTATATTTATAAGATGGTTAAAAGGAATAAGCTAGATCTATATACACCACTTTTATTTATTTATTTATTTATGAGATGGAGTCTCCCTCTGTTACCCAGGATAAAGTGCAGTGGCATGATCTCAGCTCACTGCAACCTCCACCTGCTGGGTTCAAGTAATTCTCCTGCCTCAGCCTCCCAAGTAGCTGGGACTACAGATGCCCGCCACCACACCCCAGCTAATTTTTGTATTTTCAGTAGAGACTGGATTTTACTATGTTGGCCAGGCTGGTCTTGAACTCTTGACCTCGAGTGATCCACCCACCTCAGCTTCCCAAAGTGCTGGAATTATAGGTGTGAGCCACCACACCCAGCCCATCACTTTGGATTATCTTAAAAATAGAACCTTGGGGCCGGGCACAGTAGCTCACATTGACCAGCCTGGCCAATGCGGCGAAATCTCGTCTACCAAAAATACAAAAATTACCTGGGCATGGTGGTGCGTGCCTGTGGTCCCAGTCACTCGGGAGGCTGACGCAGACAAATCACTTAAAACCGGGAGGCGGAGGTTGCAATGAGCCGATTGTGCCATTACACTCCAGCCTGGGTGACAAAGCAAGACTCTATCTCAAAATAATAATAATAGTGTTGAGAGGAAAAAAGCAAGCTATTTAGGGATATTTACAGTATAATATCACTTATGTAAAATTAAAACCCAGAGCATAATGCTCTGTATTATTTATGAAAAAGTAAATATTTAATAAAAATATAAAAACAATGAATTGAGCTTGTAATTATCTCTAGGGAAAGAAAAAGGAGAATCAGATTAGGGATGGTTACATAGCATCAAGAATGCTTCAACTTTATCTCTAGTTTTATTTCTTTAATGAAAAAGGATCCATGACAAATATGAAAATAATGATAAGTCATATTGAGTCTACGTGGAAAGGACAGATACTTGTCATTTTACGTACATTTATGCTTTATAATCCTCGATCATTTTTTAAAGTACTGTATATATTTTTAAATACTTTATAATTTAAAAAAATACATCTTTTTAAAAAAGTTTCCCATGGAAATATTTCATCAGTCATGAAAAGTTTCTCTCCCACACACAGATCTCTGTATAAACACTACACATGGATTTCACTTCCTTCATCTTTTACTAAACATCATTTTAAGGCACATGCCACATATTGTTTAAGGATTAGAAACTAGGTAGTATGAGAAGAAATGTAAATAGCAATAATACTTGACAGAAAAAGTAGCAAGGATCAAATAAAGATGCCATGAAGAGCAAGAAAGTTCCAAATGTCATAAAATTCAAAGAGGTTTCCAGAGGTTAGTCCAATGCTCAAAAAACATTCATAGTACTGAATGAGAAGCCAAAGATGTTACTGTTAAAATATTTTTTAAACAGGTATGAAAAAACTTTCTACTTGAATTTTAACTTGGTGGCACTTAGAGAATATGAGGCAGGGCACATGTCAACAACATGATTTATTACTAAGGCTATCAAGGTTTTTCCCTGGAAGTCAAAACGTTGATTATTAAGACCCCACAAAGTTCCTATAGCAACATACCTGAAGAAGGAGCCTTTCAAAAGCCAGAAAGTTGTCCCACTTGGCAGTCTGCGGGTGTTTCAACGTTTGAGCTGTGGCCAGCCCAAGCTGGAGGAGTCCACAATGATTCATTACAGCTTTGAGGTTGTTCTTGAAGAGCTGAATATAGGACATGAGCTGTCCCGGCGTGACCCTCCCTGGAAAAACGTAGTAATTTTTCAATGTGTCTCCTTCTGGGAGTAGTATACAAATAATGAGAAGGATTCCATTAATAATACCACTGTCTTATATTTGCACAGAACTTCAGAATTTACTTCAAGCTGTCCTAAGCTATTGTGATTCTTACAACAATATAGTGACAAGAGCCAAATTGGTACTATTATTAATACTTGCATTTTGCAAGTAAGGAAACAGGGATAATAGCTAAGGGATCTGGCCAAGGTCATATTGCTAGTAGAATTCATTTTATCAGTATGTAATACTCTGTAAATAAGTTTTCAAATAAAGTCATACAAATAAATATTTGTGGAGCTCAACTTGGAGTACCTCTTTATGACATATGACATCTCAATATAAGAGGGAAAAAGGCATGATTTCTAATAGTGTGTATATGTAAAAACCCATGCTTTACCATGGCACCGTACATAAAATAAGATGAGAAATCGGTAATGACTATACCTAAACTTTACCATTGATGTCAGTGAGCTCATGACAATATTCATGAGGATAACAGCTGTTATATGGAACAAAAAAGCATCGAGAACTAGGGTGGCAAAACCACTGGAAGAGGAGGTATCAGAAGAAAGGGTTGGTGTGTATAACAGCACGTGCTGTTACACAGACATTGCTACAATGGTCACCTACATTTAGAAAAAGAGAGCCCATAAAAGGATAGAGATTGTACAAAACACATGGATATCTACCAACACACGAACTGTTGAGGATTCACTCCTTCAGAGCCCCTAACTCCAAGTTTTGCTGATAGCATTCTTTCCACTGAGTCTCCTCCCACTCTCTAGTCTGTGAAATTTCATTCCTGCCATTCCTCCATGTTATGCACAAAGATCCTGGACACCAAGATTAACCCCACCAGGCAAGAAGGCAATGGGGCCAAACATAGATGCAAGTCAAGTAGTTCACTGCTATACATTTCACCCATGCCAATGCTTATGGGTTGTTCTTTGATACCGAAATCCAAGTTTATTTGCTTGTTATATCTAGGTTTTTAAATGTTTGGTGATGAAACTGCCTCCATTTATTTAGAAATTTACACAGTGCTTTCAAAAACACACCGTTTTCTGATTCTCATGGCAATTCCCTGAGGTAGCAAACGAGGCTTGTGCTGCATTGTTAGCCCTCCCTGTCATGCTGAGAATGTAATGTCTTACCCAATGCTAAATGGCAGATATCACTTAATAAATGGTTTTTGCTAAAGATCATAAAACACTAAAAATAAAGACCTTGCCGCACAAAACTTAAAAGCATACAACATATCTTTCTGTCTTTTCATTAAACTTCTTGAAGAGATTAAGAATTTTTAAGTTATTCATTACCAGTTTATGAGGGTAAGCATTTTTTTTTTTTTAAAGAAGATTGGGAATGGTAAGTAGGAGGGTAAGTCTCACAAGTTTCTTTGGTCCCATGGTAAAGCATGGGTTTGTTCCTGATTCTCAAAGCAGCAAGCTAACAATTTGCTTGCTCAAATACTCATAGGAAAAAACCTCATTAATACTTTGATTTCTTTGTCCGGTTTATTACGGCATTTTTTATATACAGTAAAATTCACCCTTTTCTAGCATACAGTTCTATGAATTTTGATAAGTGCATATGGTTGGATAACCACTGTCACAATCAATAGAATATTCCCATCATTCCATCATTAGCTGAGCATAGTGGTGCTCACCTATAATCCCAGCTACTCAGGAAGCCAAGGCAGGAGAATCACTTGAACCCAGGAAGTGGCAGTTGCGGTGAGCTGAGATTGTGCCACTGCACTCCAGCCTGGGTGACAGAGTGAGACTCCAACTCAAAAAAAAAAAAAAAGAAAAAAGAAAATCAAATTTTTTATCCAATCAGCATTTCCTAGCTGAGACCTAGACTCAGCCACCATATTTGTGTAATGTCACCTTCTCATATAAGGCATGTGATCTAAAGGAACAATATCTCCTAACAGAAAATATCAACACCACACTACCATGAATTTAGTAGTTATTCACCTTTTCTACTCTGTTATATTCCCCTTTGTATATCCTTTTTTACACATTCATGCCACTAATCCTTTGTTAGGCATAAATCATGACAGCAGATTTTTTTCCCCTAAAAATCCCTAAGAGGTTAACTGGAATTTAAGTAAAAATGTACTTCACACACTTAGATGCTCTAAAACAAAAAGGCCAGTGACATTTTTTTAAAACTTTAACCATAACCTTACAGAAAACAATATTGAATTCAAATGTATTATGACGCTATATTAGTCCATTCTCACAAAGTTATAAAGACATAACTGAGACTGGGTAATTTATAAAGGAAAGAGATTTAATGGCCTCACAATTCTGCATGACTGGGGAGGCCTCAGGAAACTTACAATCATGGCAGAAGTGGAAGCAAATATGTCCATCTTCACAAGGTGGCAGGAGACAGAAAAATCAGTAGCAAAAGGGAACAGCCCTTTATAAGACTATCAGATCTTGTGAGAACTCACTCATTATCAAGAAAACAGCCTGGGGGAAACTGCCCCCATGATACAATTACCTCCACCTGGTCTCTCCCTGGATTATGGGAACTACAATTCAACATGAGATTTGGGTGGGGACACAAAGCCTAACCACATCAGAAGCTATTCTTCCAATTACTGCATATACCTGACAAATTATAGCTTTCTCTATCTGTTTTCTGGCTGGTAAAATACACTTAAAATATTTACACATATATAATTCTTTATTGACACTCTTAAAACACAGACTATTTTATCAAAGTCAAATCATATTTGATTTAATGGCAAAACTGTTATGATGGGAAACAGCAACCACCATCAGAAATTTTCTCTAGAGGCTGGGAGTGGTGGTTCATGCCTATAATCTCAGAGCTTTGGAACGCCGAGGCAGGCAGACTGCTTGAGGCCAGGAGTTTGAGACAAGACTGGCCAACATGGTGAAACCCCATCTCTACTGTAAGTGCAAAAATTAGGCAGGCATAGCATCATATGCCTGTAATCCGAGCTATTCAGGAGGCTGAGGCACGAGAATTGCCTGAGCCCAGGAGACAGAGGTTGCAGTGAGCCAAGATCACAGCATTGCACTCCAGCCTGAGAGACAGGGGAAAACACTGTCAGAAAGGGAAGAAGGAAGGAAGGAAGGAAGGAAGGAAGGAAGGAAGGAAGGAAGGAAGGAAGG
>NW_022436945.1:39477367-39544182 GCF_009761245.1 Sapajus apella
GAGGGAGGGAGGGAGGGAGGGAGGGAAAGAGAGAGAGAGAGGGAGGAAGGGAGGGAGGGAGGGAGAGAAAGAAAGAAAGAAAAGAAAGAAAGAAAGAAGAGAGAGAGGGAGGAAGGGAGGGAGGGAGGGAGAGAAAGAAAGAAAGAAAAGAAAGAAAGAAAGAAGAGAGAGAGGGAGGGAGGGAAGGAAGGGCAGGATGAAGGAAGGAAGGGAGGGAGGGAAAGAAAGACAGAGAGGAAGGGAGGAAGAGAGAGAAAGAAAGAAAGAAAGAGAAAAGAAAGAAAGAGAGAGAGGGGGAGGGAGGGAAGGGTGGGATGAAGGAAGGGAGGGAGGGAAGGAGAGAGGGAGGAAGGGGGAAGGAAGGAAGGAAGGAAGGAAGGAAGGAAGGAAGGAAGGAAATTTTGTCTAGAATAGCATATTTAGCAAAGGAAAAAGGGTAAAACCCTTGATATAAGTCATATTGTCATTCAATTCCGCAAACATGGATGACAATCCAGTGTGTAGAATTTGAATAAACAGATGTATATGTTTTAAGACTTGCATCCTTAGAAATCTAATGTCAGCATTTCATTTTTCTCTTTTTCAAACATTTTGTAATATAACAAAGACAATGTATATTAGAATATTTAAATATAATATATTCTGCTAAAACTCTGGTTTATTAGTTTATATGCAACTGGCAAAAAGGAATCATGTCAATATTATACAAAAGTCACAACTGTTCATTTGTAACTTGTTCCCATTATTTTACCATTTTGTGCTACCAAAGACAGCAGCTAAACACAAAGTAAGTGAGCACAGCTGAACACAGCAAGCTACAAGTGGAACTGAGTACCCTATGAAGCGGCCATTCATCCTTGCTTTTCCTCTTTGCTCTGCTGGCCGTGTGCCCTGTTTTGGAATTGCTTCCTGTTTTATTCAACCTGATCTCCAATGCATTTTGCTTTTGACTTTCTAACCAAATAACCTCAACTCCTCTTACACCTTCCAATGAGCTACTGTAAACTCTTCTGCTCACATAAAGTCCTATATATGCTGTAACACTGATTTATAGAAACTTAGCATGTCTTTTTAACTGTGCTAATATTTTTATCAAGAGTCTTAATGTCTTTGTAAGTGCTCCGATTACAAAGTTGCATAGATTTTTGAATGGGCTCTTGCTAATACCCTGAGTCCTGATTCCTAGTATATGTTGCAAAACTCAAGTTTTTCAGGAATGCATATATATTGTAGCAAAAAATACCCATACTGATATATAGACAGGGGTGGCAACTTTACTAAGATTGATTAAACTTTTGGTTGGTCGACAGCACCATGAAAGAAAACCTCAAATGTTAATTCAACAGTTGACACAAGAGAGCCTAGAATCCTGAGTATGCCAGGTGGCTTAGGAGTTTTGTAAATGATAATGTGCAAAAGACTCAAGAGGCTACACTGAGCACATGTGTTTATATCAGCTCCTCAGGAGATCCATCAGAATGATAAAAAGGAATAAAACGGGGTAGAAATGCACTCAAGAAGATCACCGAGACAATCTATAAGCAGACAAAAGATTTCAACGCCTTTTCCCCTCACATGTTCGTTATATCTGGAACTTACATTATATGTTAGTTTTCTTTCTTGCTCTGTCAACTAAGCAATGCCTTATAGCTGTCTATGTTCTAAGCAGAGAATGTTAAGTCTCTTGCCCTTCTCTTTGTTTCTTCTTTCCCCCTTGCATCTTTTAAATCATCTGTGTTTTTATCTTTACGTGGTCAAGATTTATAGCATTGCTATTTTATTCCATAACCATAATAAATTATGGCTTTACTAAAGTATTTTGTGCTTTTTCTGCAGTTTGATTGTAAAAGTTCAAAATCAATCAATAGCATTTACAACAATTGATTATACATCATAAACTGTATAACAATTCCATTCTCCTGTACTTTGAAGATTCACAGTGATTGTGTCTAATTCAGAGCTTTTTCAAACTTTTATTTTAGGTTCAGGGGAACAGGTGCAGGTTTGTTATGAGGTTTTTTAATTCTTTCTACTTGCTTCTCAGTAAGCCTATTTAATCTGAATACAGTTTTCTTCTGTTTTTTGAGAAAGTTTCACATTCTCTCTTGCTAATTTATCTCCCTCTTTGAAACTACTAATAGTACATGGGTCTCCTAGATTGCTTCTGTATTTTTGTCTTTACTCTGACCTTTTCTTCTACATTTCTTCCTCTATTCTCTTCTCTCTCCTTTTCTCCATTTTAGGAGATTTTCTTGATTTATCTTTAAACTGTTGTCTGAAGTTTTTGGCTAAATATTTTATTTTCACAATGATATCTTTAATATCCTAGGGCCCTTTAAAAAATAACAGCTTTATTGAGATATAAATCACATACTATAAAATCCCCCCCTTAAAGTATATAATTCAGTGGTTTTTGGTATATTCACAGAGTTATACAACCATCAGTGTAATATAATTTCAAAACATTTTTATTAGCCTAAAAAGAAACCCCATACCCAAATAAAAAAGAGTTTATGTATCTCTATATATTAGAATTTCACCTGAACAAAATTTCCAGCTACAAGACATAACTGTACTTAGCTATATCAGGAAATGAAAAAACAAAACACAGAAATGATACTACTCAAGTAAATTCAGCAATAATTGAACTCCTTTTTTATATAATAAACTATCATCATGTATGTTTTTTTAATTTAATGAAGTATAAATTTCTATATGATGAAAGCACAATGGATGAGTACTAATTGATCGAGGAAAACAAACAATAAAAATCAATTCCCACCTCCATAAGAGGTTTTGCTTTCAGTATCTGAAAAGGCTCCGTAGCACAGAAGGAGCTCCCTGTACACAAGAAGCAGCATGAGTGACTCCACGACTCCAGACTCAGAAGCTTCAGGGATAACAGAGGTGGAAAGTGAGGAGTATAATCTACATAAAGCACATGAACCTTAAGTATATAGTTCAAATAATTTTTACATATGATATATCCATGTACTCACCAACCAGAGCAAGGTATAGAATACGTCAAGCACTCTAGAAGACTCCCTTGTACACTTACCCAGTAGACAATCTCCTCCTAAAGGTAAACATTTTTTGTCTAGTTTTAAACAATATAAATGGAATCCCACATATATATTTTTTCTTGTCTGGCTTCTTTTGTCCCAAAATCTCATTTTTTTTTGTTGTTCATTTGTTTCTGTGTTTTACTGCTCTATATGACCATACCAGTTTCTTTATCAATTGTACTATTAAAGCATATTTAGCTTTTATAGTCTGGGGCCATCATAAATACTGATGCTATGAAAATTCTAAGACATGACTTCCAGCAGACATAATCACTTGTTTTTGTTGGATATATACACAGGTATGGAACTACTCGATGGGTGAATACCAGTTTTACTTAATACTGTCAAACGGTTTTCCATGGTTATATCAATATCCTCACACATTTTACCTTTTTTTTTTTTTTTTTTTAGACAGAGTCTCACTTTGTAGCCCAGGCTGGAATGCAGTGGTGCAATCTCGGCTCACTGCAACCGCCACCTTCCAGATTCAAGTGATTCTCATGCCTCAGCTTCCCGAGAAGCTAGGATTACATGTGCCCAGAACCACACCCAGCTAATTTTTGTATTTTTTTTCTTTTTGTACAGAGAGGGTTTCACCTTGTTGGCCAGTTATATTTCCTTTAACATAATTTAACATAATTTTTAAATACACATGTAATGAGGTATTACATGCATAAGGTAATGTATGATAAGTTTCCTTCATGGTATTTTATGCTGGGTAGCCAAAAGTCTAATGAGTAAAAGAAAAAAAAACACAACAGAAACTACATTGTCATACTATTAATATGCACTTTTATTTTTCTTGTTGTTTATCTGCTTATTTACTTACTTTTTTACCCTATTACACAGAAAAAAGTTGGAAAGGCAAGACATCAGTTTAAGAAAAAAGGTTGCACTGAAGAACAGGATGGTGGGGATAGGAAAGAAAGGAAGCATACATTCATTTTTTATTTTACATATGTTGTCATTTTAATTTTCTAGAAGCTAGTGCTAGTATCACTTTGAAATATTGTCTAGGTTCCGAAACAAAATAATATGTCTCATGTAGAATGCACAGATGTGTATTTTTCTCTGGGAAATCTGACTTCATTACTATCACTAATTTGTATAATGCATAAAGCATTGTCTTTCAACAGACAAAGAAATTGAAGGGAAATAATAAGTGCCTACTTCTTACCTCAATGGGTTTAAGTGAGAAAGAAATATGGTTAACATGCATATTTAAGTCAGGCATAAGAATAAAAAATCCTGCTCATAATGATTATTAGATACTGAAACAATTTATTAAAGGGGAAAGAGGGAAGAATTTATAAATCTTCTCCCACAGGAATTTGAAGGACTATATAAACAGCTATCTGTATAATGAAAGTTGGATAAAGCCCATCTGGGAATTGATATTCACTTTTATGGCACCATAAATACTGAAGGTTTTCTGGGACATCTTTTAAGTAGTATAGGTTTCTTGTCACACACATTTTTTAGCTCTGCAGCATTACAAAGGTAGAATAAGAAACTAATGCGTTTGAAACAAACACATTAATTATATGAATCAATTCAATCAAATGGGTTTAAATTTCAGAAATCTGTTGCAAGATCTATTTCAAGGCTACTGTGGAATAAAGTATAACTGCTACAGAATCCAGAGTCACAAACAGAAAATAAACAGCTCTCTCTGAAGTTATACAAAACAGTGAAAAATAAAACCGCTAGGAACAATTATGGTTTAGCTTTCTTTGGAAATGCAGCCTTCCTGAGGCTAACTTAAACAATGCCTCAACATTTATAAACTCAGCAGATAGCATGCCAGATAATGGATAGATGACCTCTGTTATCCAGGGGCGAATTACCAGGCTGCCAGGGAAAGCATTTTCCTGGTGGATTCACTCTGACTTGGAAAGGAATTTCTGCTCTTAAGGGAGCCTCTAAATAAACTCCCACCTACAGCCATGGGCCTTCTCCCCATAACATTCTCTCGAGATTTTTAAACTGATAGCCATATTATCATGTTGAGGATCCCTTATATTAAGAAAATAAAAGAAGACTGATAACCAAGACGGCTGACTAGAATTGCCTAATGTTCATCTCCCCAACAAAAAAGAACCAAAACAATAAAAAACAACTAAATTTCACCAGAGTGACTAAAGGAGGGCACAGGAGTATAGTACAGCACCGGAATGGTGGAAACTATGCGGGCCACAAAATCTCAGAGGATGGCACATAAAGAAACGCCTTGCCTTCGCCTCCCCATTCCCCTAGTCGGTATCTGCTCAGAGCCAGAATGGACTTCTCCTTGTGTGGAAAGGGTAAGCTGGAAGCCTCCAGCAGCCCCCATCACCACTGCAGAAATCTACAATCTTTGCTACTAGAGAACGCTGCAGTCCTCACAGCTCATAAGCCCAGTTGGGGAGCTGCCTTGAGTTCACATGGCTGTATTACTTCAGAAAAGGAACCCTCATTCTGTCCCACCACCTACCACATCCTTCTAAGCCCAAGCTGCTTTGCACAGCACCATATCGAAACCAGAGCCTCTGCTAGACTGCATCCTTCTCTGGGGGAAGAGTAACCACGGCATTCCATCATCCCTGAAACTCTGCCATCATTGCACCACATTCACATATGCAGAAGCAGACCATTCCCTAGCCAAGCCACTGAAGCTTGTACTCCATGGAGGTAAAGATCCCTAAGGGGCACTCCACCTCCCAGATCCCAGTTGCTGCTGTGTGTGCCCCATCCCCAGGCTACTAAGAGCCTAGCCCAGGGGAATACCTGCACCCCTGGCACCTGAACCAATCTGGTGCCTGAAATTTCTGGAGGTGACCCTCCAGAAATCTGAGCTTCAGTCTAGTGGAGCAGCTATGCACCCTGGTGCCTAGGCTGATGCAGCACCCAGCCCCTCAGGGATGCAAAGCCCTAGCCCAGCAGAGTAGCTATATGTTCTAACCCCCAGGGACCTGAATCTAGAGTTCAGCAAAACCACAGGGCTCCCCAGCATCCCAGCCTCTGGGACCTAGAACCTAGGCCCAGTAGAACTGCACCATCTTCCAGTACCTCACTCCCCAGGGACCTGGAGCCCCAGCACAGCAGAGCAGCCAAATACCCCATGCTTCCTAGCTGATAAAGGAAACCAGGGCCCTGGACCAGCAGAGCAGCTATGCCCCCAGGCACCTGAGATAATGTGGTACCCTGTCCCAAGAGAAACAGAGCTTTGGCTGAGCTGTGGCACCCCCTCTGGGCCAAACAGTCACAGCACCCCACCTCCCTGGATCTGAACTAGCCTTTTAGAGTCTGAGCTGTTGAGGTACCCTGCCTCTCTGGGAAGTTGAGTCACTGTTGCACTGCTCCCTGCCCCCTGAAACACAACCACAGACGTGTGCCCCCATTCCTGGGCCCTTGGTGATACTGCACTTGGCCTCACAGAGCCAATGTCACTACCATGTCCCAGAACCCCAGAGTCACTACTATGTGGTATCCCCTCTTTTAGTGCCTGGGTACCTACTGTGCCCTGTTGGCTCTGGAACCCAAATTGCAGCTGTGTTCTGTTCCTCAGGACCTGATCTTCTAAAACACTCCTCCTTCCCTGGAGCCATGCCAGTTCTGTGCCCTAACCCTTAGGACCAGAGTCACAGATATAAACCCGTTCCTGGGTCTAAGCTACTGGAGAGTGCCTCAGACTCACCATCCTCCGCTTTGTGGGAGAGCTTCATCAACCTGTGCTTCAGTTAGTGAACCTGTGCCCACATCACAGGTGTCACAGTAGTTCAGCAAAACACTGAGCTCTGGACCCCAGCTCCATAGCCACTCCAAGCACCTGTACCCCCACAGCACCACTATCACTGCCTGTGTACCATGTCAGACCTGGCACCAAGAAGGATACTCAGCTAAGTCTCTCAACTGTGGGGAAAAAGAATAGAAAAACCCCTACCCTTACCACTAAGATCCCTAACCTACAGTGCCATCACTGTTGCCAAAACTCCTGCAGCCTAGGCCACTGAGGCACCAATAATCATCACTGACATTGATCACAGCTGAAGAAGGTGCACAGAGATTATACTACTGTACCCGCCCAGAACCAGAGCCAATGCACCCTGCACAAGTAACACCCTAAAACTCACCTGCAGGTGAAAGTCTTTCCCTACAAAAGCCACTCTATAAATTGGGAAGAGACAACCATTCTACCCGATACGGAGACATCATCACAGGGACACAAAAATATTTAAAGAGCAAGTAAACATGATACCACCAAAAGAACACAATTGTTCTCCAGTGACTGATTCCAAAAAAATGGAAATTTATGAATTGCCTGAAAAGAAATTCAAAACAATAACCTTAAAAAAACTTAGCAAGATAAAAGAGAATACAAATAGACAATTCAATTAAACCAGAAAATAATTCATGACCTGAATTAAAAATTCAACAAAGAGATAATAATCATTAAAAAGGACCAAACAGAAGTCTTGGAGCTGCAGAATTCAATGAATTAAAAATATAATAGGGCTGGGCATGGTAGGTCATGCTTGTAATCCCACCACATTGGGAGACCAAGGCAGGAGGACTGCTTGAGCCTAGGAATTCAAGACCACCCTGGGCAACACAGCAAGACCCTGTCTCTAAAATAATAATAAAATATATAAAATTTTTTAAAATTATTGAGAGCTTTAACAGAAGGTCAGATCAAGCAGAAGAAAGAATCTATGAACTTGAAGACAGTTCTTTTGAACTAAATCAGTGATAGGAAACAAAAGAAAAAATATTGAAAACGAGTTTAGAAAGCCTGCAGGACTTATAGAGTAGCATTAAGCATATAAATATTTCCATTATGGTAGTTCTAGAAGGGTAAGGGATGCAGAAAAGCATAGAAGCTTATTTGATGAAATAACTACTGAAAATGTCTCAAGTCTTAGGAAAGATGTGGACATAAAACTATAAAGTCCCCAAACAGGTTCAATCTAAAAAGGACCTAAAAAAGGCACACTACAAAAACAAAAACAATTGTAAAAGCAGCAAAAGAAAAGAATAAAGTGGCATACAAGGGAATCCCCGTTAGATTACCAGTGAATTTCTAAACAGAAACCTTGCATGCACGGAGATAATGAGATGACATGTTCAAAGTGCTGAAAGGAAAAAAAAGGCGGGGGGGGGGGGGAACTGTTAGCAAAGAATACTACACCCAGCAAAGCTTTCCTTAAGGAATAAAGGAGAAACATTTTTTTTTTCCAGGTAAGCAAAAGCTGAGGGAATTTATCATTCCTAAACCAGCCTCACAAGAAATGCCTAGAGAAGTTCTTCAACTAGACCAAAAAGATGATAATTACTATCATAAAAACATATCAAAGTACGAAACTCGCTGTTGAGGTAAATAATTCAAATTCAGAATACTCCATTACTACAATGGTGGTGTGTAAATATTGCAAATTTCTAGTATGAAAGTTAAAATTCAAAATATTCAAAAACAAATATAGCTATACCAACTTGTTAAGAAATACACATTACTAAAAGATGCAAATTCTAACATCAAAAATATAAATTGTGGGGGTGGGGAGTAAAAGTCCACACTACTTTTATGCGACCAAAGTTAAGCTATTATCAAGTTAAAACAAATGGTCTATTATGACAGCAAAATGTTTTATGTAAGCCTCAAGATAAAAGATAACTACAGAGCAGAAAGGTATGGCAGATACACAAATGAGAAAAAGAAAAGAATCAAAGCTTAGCACTAAAAAAAAAACTACTAAATCACAGAAGCAAACAATAAGAGAGGAAGAAAGGAAAAAAGGATCTAAAACACAACCAGAAAACAATTAAAAAATGACAATTGTAAACCTTTGCCTATCAATAATAATCTTAACTTTAAATGGCTTAAAGCCACCAATCAAAAGTGGCTGAATGGAAAACACAACAACAACAAAAACAAGATCAAACTCTATGCTGCCCACAAGAGACCCATTTTAGCTTTAAGGACATACTTAGGCTGAAAGTAAAGGTAAGGAAGAAGAAGATATTTCTGTAGAAAGTAACCAAAAAAAAAAAAAAAAAAAAAGCAGGGGTAGCTATACTTAGATAAAATAGACTTCAAGTCAAAAACTGTTACAAGAGACAAAGGCTAATATTTAATGTTAAAGAAGTCCATTCATCAAGAGGACATAACAATTGTAAATATAGATGCACCCAACATTGGAGTACCTTAATATATAGAACAAATATTAACAGTCACAAAAGAATGAATAACTAGCAATACAGTAATAAGAGGGTACTTCAATATCCCCGTTTGAACAATGGGTAAGTCAATCACATCAAAAATTAATATGAAAATACTGGATTTGAACTGCTCTTTAGATCAAATGGACCTAACAGACTTATATACAACTTTCTATCCAATAGCAATGCAATACATATTCTTTAGCGCACATAAAACATTCTCCAGGATACACTATATGTGAGGCCACAGTATAGGTCTTAACAAATTTAAGGTCACAATCATATCAAGTATTGTTTCTAACCACAGTGGCAAGAAACTAGAAATCAGTAATAGGAGAAGTATTGGAAAAAAATCACAAATATGTGGCAATTACATAATATGCTCCTGAACAAACATGAGTCAAAAAAGAAATCAAAAGAAAAATTTAAAAATATCTTTGTGCAAACAACAATGGGAACAAAATATATCATACCCTATAGGCACAGCAATAGCAGTTCTAAGAGGAGAGTTTATAGCAATAAATACCTACCTTAAAAAGAAGATTCCAAATAAATAGCCTAACATTACACTTCAAATAACTAGTTAAAAAACAAACTAAATCCAAAGTTAGCAGAAAGAAGGAAATAATAAAGATCAGAACAGAAATAAATACAGAACAGAAAAACCATGAACAAAATAATAAAACAAAAAGATGGAAAATAAACAAAGTTGACAAATGCCTAGCTAGATTAACTCAGAAACCAAAAAAGACAAAAAAAAAAAGAAAAAGAAAAAAAGAAATCAGAAATGAAAGTAGAAACATTAGTACAAACACTTCAGAAACTAAAGGAATGTTAGGGTACTATTATGAACAATAATATGCCAACAAGTTGGATAACCTAGAGAAAATTGATAAGTTTCTTAAACAATGTAACATAGCATCAGACACATAAATCAATAGAAAGTAATAGATAGCTCAGAAATAAGACCGCACATCTACAACCATCTGGTCTTTGACAAATCTGACCAAAACAGTCAATAGGGAAAGGACTCCCTTTTAGTAAATGGTGCTGGGAGAACTGGCCAGCCGCCATATGCAGAAAATCGAAACTGGACCCCTTCCTTATACTTTATACAAAAATTAATTCAAAATGGATTAAAGATTTAAATGTAAAACCCAAAACTATAAAAACCCTAGAAAAAAATCTAGGGAACATCATTCAGGACATAGGCATGGGCAAAGATTTCACGACAAAAATGTCAAAAGCAATTGCAACAAAAGCAAAAATCGACAAATGGGATCTAATTAAACTAAAGAGCTTCTGCACAGCAAAAGTAACTACTACGAGAGTGAACAGATAATCTACAGAATGAGAAAAAATTTTTGCAACCTATCTATCTGACAAAGGTCTAATATCCAGAGTCTAGGAGGAACTTAAACAAATTTACAAAAAAAAAAAAAAAGACCCATTAAAAAGTGGCCAAGACACATGAACAGACATTTCTCAAAAGAAGATACATGCAGCCAACAAAAATATGAAAAAAATCTCATCATCACTGATCATTAGAGAAATGCAAATCAAAACCAAAATAAGATATGATCTCATGCCAGTAGAATGGCAATTATTAAAAAGTCAAGGAACAACAGATGTTGGCAAGGCTGCAGAGAAAAAGGAACACTTTTACATTGTTGGTGGGAGTGTAAATTAGTTCAACCATTGTGGAAGACAGTGTGGCAATTCCTCACAGACCTAGAACCAGAAATACCATTTGACCCAACAATCATATTACTGAGTATATATCCAAAGGAATATTAATCATTCTATCATAAAGATACATGCTCATGTATATTCATTGCAGCACTGTTCACAATAGCAAAGAAACAAAATCAACCTAAATGTCCATCAATGATGGACTGAATAAAGAAAATGTGGTGCGGAACATCATACACCAGGACCTGTCAGGGGTTGGGGGGCAAGGGTAGGGAGAGCATTAGGACAAATACCTAATGCATGTGGGACTTAAAACCTAGATGACAGGTTGATAGGTGCAGCAAACCACTACGGCACATGTATACCTATGTAGCAAACCTGCACATTCTACACATGTGTCCCAGAACTTAAAGTAAAATAAAAAATATATATAAACATATTAAGCCAAAAAAAAGAAAGAAAGGAAGGAAAGAAGGAAGGAAGGAAGGAAGGAAGGAAGGAAGGAAGGAAGGAAATGTGGTACATACACACCATGTAATACTATGCAGCCATAAAAAGGAATTAGATCATGTCCCTTGAAGGGATATGGTGGAGCTGGAAGACATTATCCTCAGCAATCTAATGCAGGAAAAGAAAAGCAAACACTGCATGTTCTCACTTATAAGTGGGAGCAGAATAATGAGAACACATGGACACAGTAAAGGGGACAACACATACTGGGGCCGGTCAGGGAGGTAATGCAGAGGGAGGGAGAACATCAGAAAAATCAGCTAATGTATGCTAAGCACAATGCCTAGGTGATAGGTTGAAAGATTCAGCAAATCACCATGGCACAAGTTTACCTATGTAATAAACCTGCATTCTTACAAATGTACCCTGGACCTTAAAATAAAATAAAAAATGCAAATCAATTAATATATCACATTAACAGAATGAAAGATAAAAACCCCATGATTATCTCAATTGATGTAGAAAAAGCATCTGCTAAAGTTCAACATCCTTTCTTGATAAAACTTCTTAACAGTTTAGGTACAGAAAGAAAGTTCCTCAACCTAACAAAGACTACTTATGTAAAAAAGAAATTAGAAAAACATCCCATTAGTGACAGCATCAAAAAATAAAATAAAATAAAATAAAATATTAGAAAATAATTTAAATAAGGAGGTAAAGTCTTTGTATGCTAACAATTATAAAACATGATTAACAAAATTGAAAAAGACAAAAACAAATAGAAAAATACCCCATGTTCATGGATCAGAAGAAATAATATTGTTAAAATGTTCATACTACTCAAATAGATTAACAACAAACTCTTTCAAAATTATTCAAAAAAACTGAAAAAACAACGCTAAAATTCATATGGAACCACAAAAAAAATCCCAAATAGCCAAAGTATTACTAAGAAAGATTAAGTTAGAGGCATTATATTTCCTCATTTAAAATTATGTTACAAAGCTATATTAATCAAAACAGTACAGTACTGACACAAAAACCGAAACATACACCAATGAAACATAATAGAGTATAAATTCAAAAATACATGTTCAACTAATTTTTGACAAGGGCATTAAGATGACACAATGGGCAATAATAGTCTCAATAAATGGTTCTGGGAAAATTGGATGTCCACATAGAAGGAATGAAACTGGGCCTTTATCTTACACCATACACAAAAATAAACTCAAAATGGATAAAAGACCTAAATGTAAGACTTGAAACCGTAATACAATTAGAAGAGAACATTGGGAAGAGGCTCCCTGACATTGACCTTGGCAATAATTTTTTGAAATACATATAAATAAATAAATACATATATATGTGTATATATAGATGTATATATAATGGATTAATATATAATGAAATATTATTCAGCCTTTAAAAAGGATATCCTGTCACTTGCCACAAAATGGATGGACTTTAAGGACATAATGTTCAGTGAAATAAGCTAGGCACAGAAAGAAAAATACTGCATTATCTTGCTTATAACCATTACTGGAGATAGTTAAAAAAAAAAAAAAAAAGAAAGAAAGAAAGAAAGAAAAGGAAAATACTGCATTATCTCACTTATATGTGGAATCTTTAAAAATAAAAAAATAGGGGCGCTGAGCATGATGGCTTATGCCTGTAATCCCAACACTTTGGGAGGCCAAAGTGGGTAGATTGCTTGAGTCCAGGAGTTTGAAACCAACCTGGGTAACATAGCAAAACCCTGTCTCTACAAAAAATAAAAAAATTAGCCAAGCATGGTAGCACATGCCTACAGTTCCAGCTATTCAGGAGGCTGAGGTGAGAGGGCTGCCTGAGCCCAAGAGGTTGAGGTTGCAGCGACCTGTGATTACACACACCACTGCATTCCAGCCTGGGCAGCAGAGTGGGATTCTGCCTAAAAAAAAAAGATAAAAAAAAAAAAAAAAAAAAAAAAAAAAAAAAAATATATATATATATATATATATATATATATATATACATTATTTCCTTTAAAACTTCACTACTTAGGTTGGGCGTAGTCGGTCACTATAATCTCAGTGACTAGGGAGACTAAGGCAGGAGGAGGATCATTTGAGGCCAAGAGTTCAAGACCAGCCTGGGTAACATAGCAAGCCCTATCTCCAAAAATAAGTAAATTAAAAAAATAAAATTTTATAAAAAGAAAGAAGTTCACTATTTAGGCTACAGCATAATCACTAGGCAATTGAATTCCAAATCTCAACTTCCACTTCTGGAAACCATTATTCTCTTTACACATTTCCTAACCAAGATGATCCAGGAACAAATTCTACAGACAGAGTAGTTCCACTCCTAGACCTGGTAGAGTCCTCTTCACATGCAGTGTATAACTATTGGTCATCATTTTTATAATAAGTATTATTCGCCTAGGCAATAACAATTTTATCATGCTATAGGCTTCCTTCACAGAACTCCCTGAATTTCACAGTAAATTTCACATAAGTCATCGTTAATTGACAGATTTGTTAAGTACTAGAATTCTCATTTTGCATATAGAGAAACAGAATCAAAAAAGTTAAATAATGTCTTCATTTGAAATATTTTATGTGTAATACCTAATACATAGTAAGCATACATACTAATTACCTTTTAAATGAATGAAAATTGTCTGTTGCTTCTAATTCTGAATGATGTCCAGAGGAAAATTTCAATGAGTCTTCCCACCTTTATTGACACAAATTTTAATTACGACGATCTCTAGGAAAGTATGCCAATCTTAAGATCCAGAGAATATGGCATTCTTTTTTTTTTTTTTTTTGAGACGGAGTTTCGCTCTTGTTACCCAGGCTGGAGTGCAATGGCGCGATCTCGGCTCACCGCAACCTCCGCCTCCCGGGTTCAGGCAATTCTCCTGCCCCAGCCTCCTGAGTCGCTGGGATTACAGGCACGTGCCACCATGCCCAGCTAATTTTTTTATTTTTAGTAGAGACGGGGTTTCACCATGTTGACCAGGATGGTCTCGATCTCTTAACCTCATGATCCACCCGCCTCGGCCTCCCACAGTGCTGGGATTACAGGCTTGAGCCACCACGCCCGGCCTGGCATTCTTTTAAACAATGGTTCTTAAAGATGTTCCACAAACCCCTGGGTCCCTAGGATACTTTCAGGTAGTCAGCAAAGTCAAAATCATTTTCATAATAAAACAAAGATGTTACATGACTTTCTTACTATGCTGTATTTGCACTGATGATAGAAAAACAATGGTGGGTAAATCTAAATTTAGCACCAATCATGGTAGTAGTCCCAAATATACAAATAGTTTCACTTCAGAAAAACCATGATGAAACTACAATATTATTCATGTTATCAAACCTCAACCCTTAAGAAAACATCAATATTCTGTGTAAAGAGGTGGGAAATATGCAAAAAGCACTTTCTGGTATATACAGAAATACTGGTGTGAGTGCTTGAGTTATAAACCAAACTAGTCACTTTTGTCATGGCACACAATTTTTCCTAGAAGAGACAACTGAAAAATTATGGTTCTTCGGGTATTTTTTTCAAATAATCAAAAAAGTGAACCTGATACTTCAAAAACAGCTATTGACTGTTTGTATTGCCATAACAAAACTCAACTTTTTATTTACAACTTAGAATTTTAGAAAGCTTGTTATCTACTTTTATGTCTTTATATTCCCAATACTTAGATTTTCTAATGATATCACTGGTGATATCACCAAGTGTGGTTTTATTTATTGTATAATATATATCAACATTTGGAAGATCAGTATAATTTAAAGGACCAATATTTTTTAAGAGAGTAATGTATGATGGTATAAAATAATGCATGTAAAAGGTTTAAAGTGCAAAAGAGACCAATGGATTTTAATGTAATAGAGAATGAAAAATTCAATAAGTTTTTATATTCCACACTGAAACTAACCTGTAAGAAAATATCTCTTGTAAAGTTGATGTAGTATCTAAAAAGAGTATCTGCAGTTTTCTGAAAAGGCTATTAAAATATTTCCCCCTTTCCAACTACGCGTCTTTGTAAGGACAGCTTTTCTTCGTATACTTCAACCAAAACAATATATCACAACAGATTGCATGGAGAAGCAGATTATAAGAAAACAGCTCTTCACATGCAGTTGCACTATTTTTGCAGATAGAGAAATAGATTCAAAAAAGTTAAACTTGCAGATAGACAACAGATTCAAGAAGGTTAAATAACTTGTTTATTTGAAAGCAGAATATTTTATCTATAGGATCTAATACATAATAAGCACACATACAAATTATCTTTTAAATACAAAACAGCTGTTTTGTATGAAGTCAGACATTAGACATGTGCAAAAATGTAAAATAACGCCACTCTTTTCACTACCTTATTTTATTTTGGAAAATATAGTTTATTTTTTGTAAAAATGTTACTTTTGTTAACATATAATGAGTTTATTATTGTCATCTTAATATGAATTAATAAATATTTTTTGGCCGGGAGCGGTGGCTCATGCCTGTAATTCCACACTTTGGGAGGCCAAGGTGGGCAGATCACAAGGTCAAGAGATCGAGACTATCCTGGCCAACATGGTGAAACCCTGTCTCTACTAAAAAATACAAAAATTAGCTGGACGTGGTGGCACACACCTGTAGTCCCAGCTACTCGGGAGGCTGAGGCAGGAGAATTGCTTGAACCCGGGAGGCGGAGGTTGCAGTGAGCCAAGATCACGCCGCTGAACTCCAGCCTGGCGACAGAGTGAGACTCCGTCTCAATAAATAAATAAATAAATAAATATTTTTAAATACTGCTTGTTTTCTTTACTAATATGTTGTTTTCTAATTGTCCATCTATCCATTCATCTAACCCACAAGTATCAATAGATACAATCCAAATAAACAAAAATTACTGAGGAACTCTTTGGGTTTTTAAGATTGCAAAGGGGTTCTAAGACCATGAAGTTTGAGAACTGATACTCTAAATCAGTGTCACTCTTAGATTCCACAGGACAGTGAAAGAAAAGCAATCCATTAAATAAATATGTAACAAATACCACTGACACCATTCAATAATTTAATTATTCCATGAACATTTCTTGGGTATATAGTAAGTTCAAGGTCCTGTGTTAGGTGCAAAGAATACTAACAAGCATAGGTAAGAGTTTTCAGCTCCAACTACTCTGAGTCTGGTGGTACTTGCTGTAATATAATAATAGTACGAACAAAGGGATGAGATCTATGATAAAGAAAAAGTTGGGAGCGAGGTGGAAAACCCAGGAGACTGAACCACAGGAAATGGGCTTTTATGTATTTATTTACTTTGGAGTGGAGAGTGGAAGTAGAATAAGGCTCTAACATTGCTGGTGGTCATTAAGTAGCACCTATGTGCAAGATACAACAGGAGATACAAAGATATCTACAGTCTTCTAGGAAAGGAGGAGTAACAGAAGGCAAAAAACAATTATCAGAAAGAGGGAGCGATTGGAAGAGCAAAGCGGCAGGAAGACAAAGGGAAAAGAGCCCAAGAAAGAAGATGTAATCAGACGCTAGAGAGACATCAAGAGGAATACTAAGTATCAGAAAAGAAATTTGTAAATAGAATTAATAATTATTAATTATTAATTCAATGAAAACTCTTTCTGCCTCTTTCAATTGAAAATAAAAATACTCATTGTCTCTGTTACTCACCCATACTCATCAGGCAATCTGTTCTTTCAAACTGTAAGTACTAAGCCACTCACTGTGTACCAAGCCAATGGTCAATGAAGGACATGACATGGACACTACCTAGCAAGGTATTTGATCCACACACACTTAACTGTATCACACCACAGTAAGTCCTGAAAAGGCAACCAGAAAAAGAGCTGTGTGTCCTTAGAAACCAGAGCAATTAATTCCGCCAGCTGAGGGAGTGAAAAGCAGGGAATCAGATACGGTTCCACAGAGAAAGTAACATCTGTATCTGGTCATGAAGAATCCAATGGATTTTGACAGAAAAGATAGACACTTGTGTGTGCGAATGAATGTGTTGGAAGGTGAGTGGTTATATTAGTCAAGGTACTTGCAGGAAAAAGATGGCATACCAATTGCATCCTGGCAGGAAGAAGCCAGGCAAACAATATCCTAACTATACTCCCCTTTCACCCTCTAAATCTCCTGCCCATGCCTCACACAGGTCAAACTCAAAGAGAGGCAAAGCCCAGAAGAGTCAGTCCATGACGGTCAGTCTCCAGAGGCACAGGTAGAGGGGGCGGAGAGTGATTTGGAGGAAAAACCGAATGAAAGTATCTCAGACAGACAACAAAGACCTGGATCTGCAAAAGTTCATGCGGGGGATGGATAATAGAGACAGAAAGCAATGAGAATAGATGGGTGAAGCATGAGGCTAGAGGCAGAAACGTCTATAAATAGCATGCTTAGACCTTCAGATACTATCCTGAGGCAATGGGGAACCACCAAAGGGTTTTAAGCAGGGGCATGGTATAATCATATCTGAGCTTATATCTCTATAGACGCTACCTCCCCTAACCCCCAGTTGTTTGACTTCTCTCTCTAAAAAGAGGTCTGATACAGAAGTCAGACAGATTCAGCTTTGTATCCTGGCTTACTCGCTATGTAACTCATCAGTCAGGACTCAGTCAGAAAACATTAAACATACCAGCAACGTGAACAGAGAAAACTTAACATACAGGATTGTTAACTGAGTAATCAAAAGGATAAAGAGAACTCCAGGGTACCAGGGAAGTAACAACTACACAGAGGTAGCTCCCACCACTAGGGTGGAGGAAACAAAAGCAGGAGACGGAAGCTATTAAAACTTACAGCTTAGGGACTGAAATGCACAGCTCTGACAATGGAGCGTTACTTGGCTGGGCTGGTACCTCTGAAGAAAGGGTAGCCTGAAGCTGGTTCTTCAAGTGTTAAAAGAACTGCACACTGGATTCAGCTGCTACAACAGCAAAACTTGCTACTGCTGTGGTGAAGGAGCATATTGTTGGCAAGACACTCAAAAGCAGAAGGAAAGTCCACAGAAAGCAGAAAGGAAGGAGCAGGCTGCTTCTTCCCCTCAGCCTTTCAGTTTTCCTCTAGTGCCCTTATCAGCACAGGCTGACGGGGAGCCAGCTGGGCAAGCAGAACTGTGATCTGAGAGTCCCAGCATCACAAAGTGGGAGTTTAGAAGGAGAAAAAAAATTAAAAATAAAAACAAAAAATTCCAGGAAAAAAAAAAATACGTGCCATAAGCAACTCGCCTTTGTTGAAAACTTCGTGGTCTCAGTTTTCCTTGTCTGTGAAATGGGAGTTTTAAAAAATTACCAAATTTATACTATTAGGAGCATTTAATGAAACAAACTATGCAAATCTTGTTATAGTACCCAAAATATAGTAGCTATTTAATAAAAGTTAATTCCCTTTACTGTTCTTCAAATTGTGGTGTCAACTAATATATGAAAACAAAGATGTGTGAGAGTCAATAATCAGTATATGTCTCTTATGAGGCAGCCAGATGTTCTCATCTTTTATAAATGACTATATATCACATGGTGTGTTGGTCTGATTAGGTTTTAGCTCATCCTTTTCACAAAGTTTAGCAATGAGTCCCCCTCTCCCACCCATTTCTCCCTCTTTCTCCCCCATCCCTCTCTCTCTCTCTCTCTCTCTCTCCCCCTCTTTTACACACACACATAACACACAGATGTGCATGCACACATGTTCCTCTTAATCTCAGAGAACATTTTCCCCATGAAAGCAAAAGATATAAATGTGATCAAAAGACAGCTGCTATTCAGCCAGAACTGGATGAACTCAAGTATCAAAAACAGGAACTGGAACACTCTCAATGATGTTTTTAAAAAGTACATATCAAATAAAATTTTAAAGTATTTTGATGTTACGCTGTTTTTCAAAGCCAATATTGCTAAATTCTGAAATTCAGAAATGACAGTCAGTGTGGCATTGGTGGAAAACAAAAATCACAAATCTTTTCTAGGATTAAGAGAAGCACAGTGCAGCGTTCAAAATAGGGGAAAAACAAGACAACATCTTTGTTTGGCTCTCAGTTCTGGAATTCACATTTTAGGAGGGATGTTAACAAACTAGAGCTCTGCCAGTGACTCAAAGCTAGAAGCAAAAGGTGGGAAAGGCTTGTCTTTTCACAAACGGTCAAAAGAACTCATCATATTTAATTTGGAAAAGAGACAATGGTGGTGAGTTTATAGGGCTGACACTAAGATGTCCCAGAACTAGGAGAGCAAATTAAGAAGTATCACATTGTACTGGATCAGATTATCATCTAGAAACGCAACTCCAGAAATCTTTCCATAAAAGTGTGACCACAGAGGATTGGGAGTCCCAAATACAGTCAAGGGGATGTTGGCAGTGTGGGGAGGAGGGGTCAGGAGGAATTAACAGAGTCAGGAAAGAGGAAATGGAATGGAATTATAACCAGGCTGAACATGGAAAAACTATTTAGAATTCTGCTTTAAAAAAAGACAGGGTTATCAGAAGGGAGTTATTTAGCATAATACCTAGAAAAAGATGAGTGAAGTGGAAAGAATAAATTAGTACATTTCCAAAAACGAAGGGGGAAATCATCTAACTTGATCTGTTTGCTTTGCATTCACTCTCATCAAATAACCCTCTCATGATTTACTTTCCCATGTAGATTTTCCCATAGACAGAGAATATAACTACAGCTTACTCATTCCATTTTGCTTGATAGTCATAACTTCACTCTGCTCAGAGCTTTTATTCTCCTTCAGAATTCCAGAAAATAGCTATTTCCCCCATTTTATGGATAAAGAAATTGAAGTTTGGCTAATAAGTGGCAGAACTGTGATTCACCCTCAGATATAATTGACTTTGTACTCCATCACAATCAGAAGAGGCTAAAGTCACAGAAAACACCGAGAGACATGTAAGAACGTGGCAAGAGTCTAGCAGTGAATGCTGCAAAGAAATCGAGAAGGATGGTGACTGGCAAAAATATACTTTTATTTAGTGGTCTGGGAGAGTTTCCAATAAAAGTTTCATGAGCCAGACTGCACTAGATTAGTAAGAAAATAATAAAGAAACAGAGGCATCAAGCATAGAACACTCTCAAGAAATCTGGCTACAAGAAAAGATAGTATCTTTAAGATACCCATTTCATTTCAGCTCTAA
The DNA here is from genome assembly GCF_009761245.1 of Sapajus apella. Classification (NCBI taxonomy): domain Eukaryota; kingdom Metazoa; phylum Chordata; class Mammalia; order Primates; family Cebidae; genus Sapajus; species Sapajus apella. The sequence goes on from NW_022436945.1 coordinate 39,497,923, forward strand.
TATAATAGGATAGTCCTGCATCCATTAAACACTGGAGAATATGTCCATTTGGCAGAGAACTATGACACAAATAAGTGAAGTTCCTCAACCACAATCATATTCCAGTGAAAGATTCTCCATAAAATGTACCAGAGTTTGAGATGAGCATCATCTACTCATTTCTTCTGTGAGGAGCCATTTTAGATTCAAACAAATGGATTTCTTATGGTCTATTTGTCTTGTTACTATCAGAATACATTTTTCATTATGAAAGCCAGTGGGAAAAATGCAATTCCATTTCAGTGTTTTAAAAGTCACTTTTCTGGAACATGTCTATTTAGTTAACTGACAATTTAATAACAAGCTCTCAGAAAGATGACATGTTTACATGTGCGATGATAAAATGAATTTTTTTCTGTGTTTTAGCAATTAAATTTTTTTTCCTTTAAGTGGACAATGTTTATTTCTTTTGGTGCTCATAATGTTTTAACATGAATTTACCTTGTTCCGAGAAATTTTATATTTAAGATCTGAGGCTTCAATTATGGGATCCCTCTCCATAAATTTACATACAAGAGAATCCTGAGTCTAGAATTAAAACCTGTTTAACATCTTAAAATACTAGAAGCCTTTATTATAGTTGGAAAAAATTTATACTTCAGTAGAAACTATAGCAAGGATGGGAGAACTGTGCTTTTATAAAATCCATTTTATAGTTTTAAATGCTCTGTGATAAGCTATATGATAGGCAGTTTTCAAAAATCAGTGTTTTACTATGGTTACAAGTTCCAGCTCTTTTCCTTACTATTCATAGTTATGTATCTGTTTATACATGAAAATGAGATACAAGAAACTCTGGCTAGTGACATGAAGCAAAAATGGGCAGCCACACTGTGCTATCTGTTACTAAACTGCGGTTGGCACACGGATAGAGTATGCTTGAATCAGTTGTTTTGGTCCTTCTTACAACAGAATTCTGCTAACAATCCTCTGTTTTTTCCCTTCTTTCTTCCTCTTACTCCCACCCCAACCCCTATCTGGAGTTTTGAGAAAAAGCAAACCATTCCATCTAAAAAAAAACTTTTTTTTTTTTTGGTTGACAGAAAACTTAAACGTTTACCTGTGAATTCCTTATGGGATTGCCTGTCATTTTTATAAATTTCTGGCTCTGATTCTTTTTTCAAAGATACAGCCCTTTAGAAAAGTAGTTTGTTGATCTTTCAAGAGTCGTGAATCAAGCAATAAAAATTGATTTATGCTCTGTAATAGCATCATAATGTAGTATCACTGAAACACAATATAGATTAACCATATTATCAAGACCCTTTGTGCATTTCTACTTGCCTTGATTCACTTTTTTTTTTTGGAGATAGAGTCTCACTCTGTCACCCAGGGTGGAGTGCAGTGGTGTGATCTTGCCCCACTGCAACCTCTACCTCCCGAGGTCAAGTGATTCTCCTGCCTCAGCCTCCTGAGTAGCTGGGACTACAGGCATGTGCCACTACACCCAGCTATTTTTGTATTTTTAGAGGAGGGTTCACCATGTTAGCCAAGATGGCTTGGATATCTTGACCTCGTTATCCGCCCACCTCGGCCTCACAGGCGTGAGCCACCGCGCCCGGCCAATTTACAATATTAATTACTTCTTGTTTCAACATGCTTATAAATAAGACACTTGATAAGGTAAAAACACTTGTTCCTAATGTGTACCTAGGGCTATGGAAAGGAAAGGAGAGAGGGGGTTGGGGGATGGAGGGAGAGAAGGAAGGGAAAAAGGAGGAAGAAAGGAAAGAGAATTAATAGTCAAATGCCAGGATGTCTCAGTGCAGCAACTTTGAGACCCACTCTACGGGTAAGGGGCCAGACGAGGACATATCTGTCTGCTCAACTGTTTTTAGTATAACATTTCATATATTAATTCAAAACTAATAAAAGACCTTTCACCCTTCAAAACCACATGTAGGACTTCTGATATTGGCTTTATGAATTAGCATGACTTTATAAATAAAGTACACATTATCTGGCATCAAAATTCTTGGATTTGAATTCCAGTCCTACTACTTATCAGGTATATGGCCTTGGGAAACTTATTTTTCTCCGTTTCAGTTTCCTTATCTAAGAAATGAAATACTAATGGTATCTGTCTCATAGAATTGCTCAAAGAATGAAATAAGATAACACATGTAGAGTCCAAAGACCTAGCATACTGTAAGCTCTCAATTATGGTTAGTTATTTCACTTTTCCTAACATCATTATGCTCCTTGAAGCCCTCAAATATAGTCACCTAATACACTAAAAGTCACATTTTTTTCATGTTATAATCCTATAACTTTTTTCTTCCTAGGTTCATCCATATTCTTCTACTTCCAAATTTTGTTCTGTTTCAACTTACTTTTATTTTTGCCACCATAAGCAATCAAGAACTTGGGCTATAACTCTCAGCGAAGAAAAAGTTTCCCATCCAATAAAATGTACTAGTATTTACTGAATACCTAAGAACATGTTATAAGAGAGAAACCTTATTTTTAAAAGAGAAAAATAAAATTTTACAAGCTTCCAGAAACAAATTCTACCTATTACCTAGATTCAATATCCATATTTAAATATTTCTGTATCAATAAAATTATTTAATATTTTGATAAGCCAAATTTCTTTTCTAAAATCAAAACATTAGTTCTGTGGTTCTCTGACTTTTTGATTAAAAAAAAAAGGCAAAAAAAAAAAAAGCCATTTAAAACTTAAATTCCATTGCAATTGTATTCATCTAATACCAAAGACAAAGCTGAATGTGAAAAAAAAATGAGAAATCGAAAAATTAGGTGTGTAATACTGGTGAAAAAGAAATAGCACTATGCGACTTGACAATTAGCACTGTAAGGATGAGGGATCAGGCCAGAGCATGTCTGCCTGCTCAATTGTTTTCTCAGTACAATTTCATTCATTAATTCTAAAGTAATAAAAGAATTTTCACCCACCATAAGTGGGGGAATGGGGACAGAATGGGAAAAAAAAGGGAGTAGGGGTAGAATATAATTAAGGAGAGATGGTCCAGGCCAATTTTGATAGTTCTAGAATAGATCAACAAGAAACTAAAGTAATTATTCTTTGTAAGCAAAATCTCTCCTAGAATTCCCAAAGCTAACTCCAAGAAAAGTGGTCATTGCTGAGCCCACGGGCAGTGTGCACATATTCATTCGTTCCCTATTCTTTCAACAGTATGCAAAAGTCGTTAATACTTTGACCTAGATTCCGTGTTGGCTAGGTTGGCCCACAATTCAGAACAGGTTTAAATAAGCTTCCCCAGAGGCTGCCTGTATCCTAGGTTTTGGCTTACCCATACTCATCTTGATTGGCAGGTTCTCTCTGCTTGCCGCTTCCACTAGATGTCTCCGAACCTCCATCACTGCCTCTTTGTGCTTGGTGTTCAGTAAAGCTTCCCACAGGGCTTTGGCTGTGGTGTCACTGCAAGAAACCCACAAAAAGAGCTTTAGAATAAATTTCTACTGGATACTGGAAGGGGTTGAAAGCAAAATACTTTTTAAAATGTATTTTCCGAGCATTAATGTCGTCTTTCCTACTGAGAGGCTAAGCATTAGGATTAAATAATGTCTAATTCACATAATCAGCACAAAATATTGAGAAATTAAGGAAACAATAAAATCAAGCCAAAAAAGGGAAGAAAAACTATACTGTGTCATGAAAAGTGTGGGAAAACTATGTGCTAAATTTTTTTTTAAGATTTTGCACTTAAGTCTTTCAGAGTGCAACTCGACATCGCTAGAGTCACGTAAATGTTATGTAAGCCAAAATTAAACGCCTGTCTCAAAATGATTTACCAGTGATAATAAGCAATATATCAATTTGAGATTAAATACTTGCCTGAGAAACACAGCAATCAGCAATGAGCATTTCATTCAAAAATTACTCAATAGACTTCCTAATTAGTAGGCTTCCTAATTAATGAAAATCAGGAATTATGCTAAATAACCATGGCCTGAAGCATCCCACTTTGGTCCTTAGGCTGGAAGGATGGTACTTACTAAAACCTTTACAATTAACCGTTGATAACAGCACGAAGCACTGTATTATATGCAAGGTCTCATCTGGGCTCACTTCCCCAATAGCCTTCTGTCTCACCCAACATGCCAAGTCCAAGTTATAAATGAGAGCAGTGTTCTTTCCGGAAGATCTCTGCCACGTAGCCAAGTATACACATTTGTAGTAACGTTTTAAAAACCGAATACCATGAAACAAGGATGACTTCTGTCCCTTTCTGAAGGCTTTTTCCTCTACTTAAAGCCTTGCTTACCTCCTGCTATCCTCTTAGTAATAGTTCAAAAATAAATACATATTCAATTTAGTTTTAAAGTTATATCTATTAAGATTTTAATTTAGTTTTAAAGTTATACCTAATAAGATATACTTCCAGGTTTGAATTTGATCTGGAATAACAGAATGATATATTTTTACACTGAGTTTTAATGCCTGACACATCATACTCTTTCACTGAACAGTAGTTTTTATTATCATCTATTTTTCCGTAATGAACTAATATTACTGCTCAACATACTCCACTTGTTTGAATCTGATCAAATCTATCACCATTATAATTCTGCATCTAATATTCTTCAGTTTAATTTAAGTAAGCAGGTAAACTACATGCCAAACCCTATAATTGGTTGTGATATAGATTTTTTAAAAAGCTTTGAATGGCATAGTTTGGAAGACAAGCCAGATACAAAAGCAAAGAAATTACTGAAAAGGTTTGATTATAAAATCCATGGTCAATGCTTTCAGAGGTTTTTATGCAAGTATAATCCCAGCAGGGAGGATAGGGACTGAAGAAATGATTTCTACTGGAAATGATGAGCAAGTAAAAAGATACATAAGCTCTAAAAGCAGCCTGAGAAGAAGTTAAAACTCAACCTGGGAAGGCAAATAGTTAAAAAAAAATAAAAATAAAATTCAAGATTGGTCACAAAACAAGAGAAACAAGAGAAAGAAGGACATTTCAGAATGTACAAAATCCTAGGAACATGACCCTGAGGCGCACTATTCTGTTGCATGCCAAGGTACACGGGGAGGGGCAGTAGAAGGAGGGCATAAGACAAGGTGCAGCCACACTCTGGGGATTCTGCATTCCTTGCCAAGTCATGTCGACTTTCATGTGTAGGTGACAGGAAGCCAAGGAGCATGTGATTGATTTCACTTTGAGAAGGAAAGCACAGATCAGTAGTTATGAATACAGTCTTTATCATAATTCAAAAGTAGGTCTGTTTGCTATGGGGCTTTCAGAAAGTTACTTAATTTCTCTAAAGCTCTGGAGGCAGTCGAAGAACCAGCAGAGAATTCTGAGCATGGGAGTTACAATCCATTTCCCAAACTTATGCTCCATAATTGTTCTCTAATTTTAGTCTCAAAAACACCTCTCCACAAACCACAGGGATTTCTCACAGAGTCTCAGTGCAACCCAGAACTTTCAGAGTAGATTGTCACTACCCTTCTCTTTTTCATGAGAATATGTATCTGGCTAATACGTCTCTAAGATCGCAGTAGGTTGGGTAACGTTGTGGTTGCCCCATCAGATTGGTGTAGTGGTTTATAAACTCTGGAGTCAGATAAATCTGGGTTCAAACTCCAACCATGCTCCTCCTCACCCACTCCAAATACATGGCCTCTTAGATCATGCTCCTCTCCTATTCCAAACACAGGCATCTCTTTGTCTCCTTGGCCAGGAACACTCTTCCTACAAATATCTCTCTTTCCCTCCAGGTATCTGCTAAAATGTCACCTTATCAGAGAGGTCTCCCCTTACTGCCCTGCATAAAAGAGTGACAATGCCTATTGCAGTAGTTTATGCTAGCACTCTTTTGCCTCCGTCCCGGGGTTTACTGTTCTGCATAATCCTAATTACCAGCTGACTTATTATGTTTCCATGTTTATTTGTTGGTTGTCTGTCTCTCTCATAAAAGGCGGGGTCCTTCTATGAAGGCAGGGACATTGTTTTACTCATTGCTAATTCTTCACTACCTAGAACAGTGTAGATTTGTGGTAGGTACATTCAGTAAATATTGAATAAATGACACATGTTAATTGTGTAACTATACATAATTAATGCTCTCTTTTTCCTATCTGTGGAGTTGGAAGTAGTAATAGCGAATTCACAGGGTTGTTGTAGGATTAAATAACATAATTTGTTTAAAGGACTTTCCCGATTCACAATAAATGTAAGTTGTGTGGCAGTTTTTGTAGTTGTTACTAGTATTACTATTGTTATAAATGGTATTGTCTTATATTCATAGTCTTTAATTCAATCTGTTCAAGAGCTAGTGATATATTGGATGAATTCATTTACTTAATTACACTAAGTATGTTTGTGAATATAGATGTACTAAAGTCATTTGAAGTTTGTACACCCTTTTCTATTAAAACATTTTAGAAGAAATACGTAGTTTTCATGATTTCTAACAGTGATGCATACTCATGTTTTCTTGAAAATTGTTTTGCTGACATAAACAAATTCTGAATGTCTAGATACGTGTGAGAGTTCCTGATGTCTACTTGCGGTCCTAAACAGTTTTAACACATCATACTAACTTCACATTATACTTGGTCATTTTAAGTTTATCAAGGGTACATTTACAAGTGAATTAAAGTTCTCTGAATAATTGGCACTGAAGAAGGTCCAAGTCATACTTACTGGTATCTCTTTTGTCTCCTGTACCCACTTCTTCACCAAGTCACTCTATTACTGCAATGTGGTAATTCACACATGTACACCTATATCAGCAACTGAGTTGAGTATGGGAGTTAAGTCACTGCCTTTCTCTAATATGCTCATAAAAGTTGATCGAGTAGGCAATATTTCACACAACTGAAATTTCACATGAAATCAACTTCCTGATATTAAATTTTACGTCAAGAAAAGTTCATTGAAATCCACTCTATAACTGCAATAGCAGATTGTATGTAATTGTTTATCATTTCCAACTGTGTAAAAATTTCTGCTTTCCTACTAGGGAAGTAAGCAACACAGAGAGGATGATATGCAATCGCCAGTGTAGTAGATTAGTAGTAGGCAGGCCTGCAGAGTAGCAGGGGCTCAGGTTCTGGACCAAACAACACAAGGTGCTGGTTTTGCCACTTACTAGCTCTAATTCCCTAGGAGGACTTCTCTCTGTACATGTTTTCTCCTCTGTTAAATGGGGACGGTAATAGTATATATTCAATAAGTTGTTATAAGACTCAAATGGGCTAATACGTCTAAAGCACCTAGAGCGAAGCCTGGGGCATAACTGCTACAGTAGTAGGAGCAGCAGCAGCAGTAGTAGTAATAAAAGAAAAATCAAAGGGCAGAATTTTCTTGTAAGATATAGAAGAAAGCCTTTTGTAGAACTGCAGTAGTCTTCCCCTGCCGCTTGTGTGCATATATGTACAATCACTGTCAGCAGCTTCATTTTCTAATACAAAAAGGTCAACAATAGATAATGTAGAATTCATACACACTGAAAACTCCAACTCAAGCCATCTTCCTATATATGACAAGTTGATGTAAAGAATTTTTATTTTTCAGAAATAAAATTAAGAACCTTACTATAGCTTACTTTGAAACTGACAGCTATAGGAAGTTAGTGTTTTTCTTACAAAGATTTTTGGAGCTCTTTCCTTTTGCTGCTGGGCCACAGCCATGAGGATGCTCAGGCTTCAGAAGAGGCTCGCCTCTAGTGTCCTCCACTGTGGCAAGAAGGTCTGGGTGGACACGAATGAGACCAATGAAATCGCCAATGTTAACTCGCATCAGCAGATCCGGAAGCTGATCAAAGATGGGCTGATCATCCGCAAGCCTGTGACGGTCCATTCCCTGGCTCGCTGCCGGAAAAACACCTTGGCCCGCCGGAAGGACAGGCACATGGACATAGGTAAGCATAAGGGTACAGCCAACGCCCAAATGCCAGAGAAGGTCACGTGGATGAGGAGAATGAGGATTCTGCGCCGGCTGCTCAGAAGATAGCGGGAATCTAAGAACATTGATTGCCACATGTATCACAACGTGTACCTGAAGGCGAAGGGGAATGTGTTCAAAAACAAGTGGATTCTCATGGAACACATCCACAAGCTGAAGGCAGACAAGGCCGGCAAGAAGCTCCTGGTTGACCAGGCAGAGGCCCGTAGGTCTAAAACCAAGGAAGCACACAAGCGCCGTGAAGAGCGCCTTCAGGCCAAAAAGGAGGAAATCATCAAGACTTTGTCCAAGGAGGAAGAGACCAAGAAATAAAAGCTCCCGCTTTGTTTGTACATACTGGCCTCTGTGATTACATAGATCAGTCATTAAAATAAAATGAGCCTTTAAAAAAAAAAAAAAGATTTTTTAAAGCAATGACTTTTATTTCAGCTTATCTCTTCAATTTAGTTACTGTGAAATACTGTAGGACCTTTTAAAATTACAATTATTACTTTTACAAGGAGTTCAAATTCTATATTCTATTTCCAGACTGACTTATGAAATGGTTATACAACTTTTGGGTCAGAAGCAAACATTAGAGATAATATTAATCATCTTTATATCTTCAGCAGGACTCTACCTAACCCAGTAGAGACAGATTTAAAAAATCCATTTTTACTTTTTGAAAGCACCTAAAGAAAATTTTATAATATGCCTGAGAAAAACACTACAGCTTCAAACAAACCAAAACTGCGATTAGACATATTTATACCTAATCTAAATCATTTGTGTTCTACTATAAACCTCCTTCATCTTTCTTAATCTTTTATCTTAAGTTCAGGAACAGCTGGTCAACATCTTTTTAATAACCAGGACCACCCAAAAAGAGTTGTTGGGTTTTTTTCCTAATGGCCAAATTAAGAAAAATTTTTGAAAGGTAAATAAAATATAATGTTAAATATAGTTTCAAAACCATGACTCCATTCTACTTCAAAAGCATTTCAGAATGTACAAAACTTCTTATACCTCATTTGATCCTTGCCTCCTGAGCTAAACTATTATCTGAGGCTCCTTAAATCCAATCCAAAGAGCCTCAGAGAAGGCAATTGACTGACTTAAGTACACTCAGCTTGTAAATGGCAAAATCACGACTCATCCTAAGGCAAATGGCTTCTTCATCAAAGAGAATCAATTATGCAGAATGTCAACTTTTTTTCACTTTTCATGTTGGTTTTCTTTTTGAATCCTTAATACCCTTTAAGTTCACATGTAGGTCCCACAAAGGACGGGATGGAACGGAGTGAAAAGTAAAAGTAGATCTACATGAGGTCCTGAAGCAGGTAATGCTCTAAGAATTCTGCACACTTTTGTTTTAAGCAATATCGTATTATTCCCCTTGTGGGTCACCAAAGCCATTGACGGTCACTCGGCTACACAATGCTAGCTTTCCATTTTTATTCAGCCTTTTTCTTTAAATGTTTCCCTCCAAGAAGACTTTGATAAATGTTTAATCATTCTACATATATATCGTTCATATAACTGAAAAGGCAAAAAACTAGTCTAAACTGCCTTACAGGTATCATTTCCAGTCTAGCTCTAACTCTATGTATAGCACGTCCTTGCAAAAGAAAGAAGGGGAAATAAAGTAGCCTCTACTTTTTTGTTTGTTTGTTTTTGAGACAAAGTCTGGCTCTGTCACCCAGGCTGAAGTACAGAGGCATGATCTCAGCTCACTGCAGCCTCCACCTTCTGGGTACCAGTGATTCTCCTGCCTCAGCCTACCAGGTAGCTGGGATTACAGGCACACGCCACCTTGCCAGGCTAATTTTTGTATTTTTGTATTCTTAGTAGAGATGGGGTTTCACTATATTGGCCAAGCTGGTCTTAAACTCCTGACCTCAGATGATCCACCCGCCTTGGCCTCCCAAAATGCTATTATTGCAGGTATGAGCCACCACACCCAGCTGTCTCTACTTATTTTAACACTAATAAAATTGAGACAAAATGAAACCACTTGCCAAACATCTCATTATATTACAAAAATTAAAAAGGAGGGTTAGAGCTCAGGTCCCCCACTGGAAGTGCCAATGGGCTGCTTCTGTAACTTGATTAATTCAGTTAGTCTTTTGGTGCTGTATATCCCCTTACAGGTATTACTTAATGTTATCATTTTCATTTATTGAATACTGAACTATGTCATAGACAGTATGACTATATTGTCTCAGTTAATAACAACAATCTTTCAGGATAAGTATCACTGACCCCATTTCACAAGTGAAAAAAGTGATTCTAAATGAGATAAAATAGTTTACCCAAATTACATGTCTAGTAAATTAGGATTTGAACTCAGGTTTCTATGAACTCCAAAATCCATCTATTAACCACAATTCTACACAATTCTGTAAAATAAAAGGATTGAACTAAAATGCCAATTTCTGAGATTCCTTGGGGTCTCCAACAAGCTATATTTATAAGGTTTCCAGACCAGGCATTGTGGCTCCCACCCATAATCCCAGCAGTTTGGGAGGCCGAGGTGGGCAGATCAACTGAAGTCAGGAGTTTGAGACCAGCCTGGCCAATATGGTGAAACCCTGTCTCTACTAAAAACAAAAATTAGCTGGGCATGGTGGCACACACCTGTAATCCCAGCTACTCAAAAGGTTGAGGTAGGAGAATCGCTTAAACAGGGGAGGCAGAGGTTGTAGTGAGCTGAGATCGCGCCAGTGCACTCCAGCCTGGGTGACAACAGTAAAATTCTGTCTCAAAAAAACAATAAAAAATAAAAATAAAGTTTCCACTATGCTACTCAAACCTCACGTTTCCATTATGGTACTCAAACTTCACATGTACAAATCTTATTAACTTTCCAAAGGTCAGCAAAAGATGAGTGAATATCTCATGCTACAATTCCATTTATTAAACCCCTTTTTCTCTTTCATACATCTAATGATAGCAATCAAAAGAATTAACAACAAAAAAAAATTACCAACAGCTTGTGAAATATAAATTGAACAATTTTCTTCCCTTTTTTCTGTTTCTAAATCATGGTTTCAAAAGAGATAAACCTGAATTCATTGTAGCTACTAGAATACAATTTCATTTATTAAAATAGATTCCTTGAAATATATTACATGAAAGTTGAATATTTGGTTTATGAAATAAAAGTAATTTCTACATTGTCAGTAACTACATAAAATGCCAATACATACTAATTGTCACTTTTTGAAAAATTATCCTGAATCCTTAAAAATCTATTTTTACAAATCGTCATGTTTGAAGTAGACCAATGACATACACATAATAATAACCTGCTACAAAGAGCTCTTTAAGGTCTTTCAAGAAACTATTGTACATGAAAATATGGTCATTTCAGTTCATTCCTGGCTCTTTATTCACGAGAATTACTCATCTCTGAATGAAATCTTAGAAACTGCCTTGAGTTGGCATGTATGTAATGTGAAATGCAATCTGCTGGAAACTAACAGGAAATATTCATCACCAAATAAAATAGAAGACAGCAATAATTTTTAAAAAGTGGTTGAATGTTGAATCATCGTGGTACTCCATCAAGTAGAAGGCATGCAATTAAGAGAAATGTGAAATGTGAATGTACACCATTATCTTGTGACTAAACTTACAGAAATAGTTTCTTCATGGCATGCACGGGAAGTTAAGCTTAATCACAGGATATGCAATAAAAGTCACAGTATTCCAACAGAAATACAATGACAGCAAAAAAAAAAAAAAATTTTCCAACTAATTTTAAACAGAGTGCAAGCTGAGTCATAGTTTTTCACAGCAGGGAATAATGGCTTCCATGAGGGGTGATCTTAATGAGCTCTGAAGGTAGGTTTGCTATTTAAATTATTCACAGAGGCTCCAATAGTCATCTTTCCTTTTGACTACCTTTTAAAACAATTACCTCATTTTTAACAAATGTACCAATTAACCTTCATCTCAATAAAAGCAAAAGCAGCTAAGCACAAGATATGTGTGACAGAATCCCTTGGCACTGGAAAGCAGCCCTTTGTTCATTCTTTCTTTCAAAACATAGGCACTTCCTGTGAGCTGGGCATGATGCTAGACCCATGGCTTTGTGCAGCCTCCCACACTCTGCCTGCATGGAGCTAGCCATCCAGCAGGGAAGGTCAAGCTGAGCACACTCCAGCAGGGTGATAAAAACAGAGACTGGAAGCTCTGGGAGAGAGTAACACTGAACTTGGGCTTGTCAGAGGCATTTGAACCAGAGCAACTCCATCTTGAATAAGGACTGGGTAAATAAGGCTAAGACCTGCTCGGCTGCATTCCCACATGGCTTGGCATTCTAAGTCACAGGATGAGATAGGAGGTCAGCACAAGATACAGATCATAAAGACCCTGCTGATAAAACAGCTTGCAGTAAAGAAGCTGGCCCAAACCCACCAAAACCAAGATGGTGATGAGAGTGACCTCTGGTTGTCCTCACTCATAATTAGCTCATCATATGCTAATTATAATGCATTAGCATGCTAAAAGACACTCCCACCAGCACCATGACTGTTTACAAATGCCATGGCGACATCAGAAAGTTAACCTATATGGTGGCACAAATAATTCACACGTAAAAAAACAGACGAGGTAATACATTAACTGGTTAACCACCATATAAAATAGAGAGTATTTGAGCTTCATCTCAGTATAAACATTTTTTATTCCTATTCTCCATCAGCCCATTAATGGTAATACTATAATCAAGACAAACTTATTAATAATTTCCTCTTAGAAAACACTAAAGCATAAGAAAGACTTTTTCATATGGATTCCTAGTGCATAAATGAATTAACTCAGTATGAGGATTTTAAATTAATAACACAATTAGATTACTTAAAAATCAAACACATATCCCTTCTCTGCCACATTTTTCTGATTCTAAAGGATATACTTTGAGTTCCTATAGGTTACGTACATGACTCAGTCCACAGGCCAGCACTCGCTCCACTGGGGAACTCTAGGCTGGATTGATTACATCTGTATGTTTTGGTTCAAATTCAAGCCATGGAAAGTTAAGGATTAGTTCATGTGTCAAGAAACTTTAAGACAAAGAGTTAGTGACAGTTTTATAGAGGCCCTTAGAAACAAAGGCATCTGCCTGCTTCACCCTTCTGTCACTCACCTCCATGAACAAGGTTCATTTCAATCAGCATAATCTCATATGCAATGATTATTCAGTGACTCCAGTATCTATCACTTTGATGGTGACACCATTGTGTCTATATGCACATTTGTATGAAGCTTCAAACACACTAGCTTGGGAAAACTTGCTGTGTCGAAAATTATTACAACTTGTTTCTTCTTCGTTGGTTTTTGCTTGAGTTTTGGTTCAACTGAAATAGGAATTTATGTTGCTTCTGTTATTAACTATCTTAACTCCCATAGATTTTTTAAAGATATTTTGTACCATCTCCTTTGATACCCTAGAAATATAGAACAGTGTGACAGTGTTGAAGCGTTACAACTCTGGGAAGAGAAAAATAGTTTTTGTTTGTTTGCTTTAGACAGGGTCTCCCTGTGTAGCCCAGGTCAGAGTACAGTGGCACAATCACAGCTCACTACAGCCTAGGCTTCCTGGGCCTAAGTGATCCTGCCACCGGAGTAGCCAGTACTACAAGACTACCATGCTGAGCTAATTTTTTTTTTAACTTTTTGTGGACATGAGTTTTCACTACATTGCCCAGGCTGATCTCGAACTCCTGGGCTCAAGCCATCCTCCTACCTCAGCCTCCCAAAATACTGGGATAACAGCCATAAGCCAATGTGCCTGGCCTTTCATTTTTCATTATAGTCAACCTGTAAAAAATATTATATTTATAGCATTTTCAACGTTGTCAGATAAATAATTCTGTGTGTGTGTCTGTGTGCGTATTGTGTGACAAAAGTAGAGCTCTATGTTGTTGCTTAATTTCTGTGTTCCATGATATCCAAAAACCTGGGGAACCACTTCAAAAAGCTCTGAACAAGGTAAAGAGGGAATCTTCAGGTTTCCTTCTAAGTTTTTGTAGCCACAATTACCTTATTAATAAAGGAGACAGAATTTCCTAGTAAAAACACCAAATAAAGGGATAACAAGCACACAGGTCTTGAATATCTTTCATAAGGAATAGCAAAGTTAGGAAAGCACTGAACAACTTGAACTCACATTCAACCTTCTGGCCTAGAAGCATATCATCCCCTGATAAATGTCTTCAATACTAGTTAAAAATGTACCCAGGGGCCAGGCACAATGGCTCAAACTTGTAATCCTAGCCCTTTGGGGGGCCAAGGTGGGAGGATCGCTTGAGGGCAAAAGTTTAAAACCAGCCTGGGCAACATAGCAAGATCCCATCTCTACAAAATTTTAAGTTAGCTGGGCCTGACAGCACACACCTGTAGTCCTAAATACTCAAAAGGCTGAGACAAGAGGATCACTTGAGCCCAGGAATTTGAGGCTACAATGAGCTATGATCATACCAGTTCACTCCAGCCTAGGTGACAGAATGACACCCTGTCTCTTAAAAAAAAAAAAAAAATGTGTCTAGTATACACAGGAACAGAAATGACTGTAAAGAAGGAAGAAGTTCTTACACTCACAGATGCCTTGAAACAGGAGGCATGGCATGCCACACAGGGCCACAGGGGGAAGCACCAGCATTGGTCAGGTGGCAGAGGGAACAAGGGAAAAACATAGGGGCATGCCTTTATTGTGGTTTCTGTGGGAAGGAATGGCCAAGGCAGGGTAAGCAGGCTGAGCAGGCTTAGGACTTGCTGCTCTAAATCATTTCTGTGGGCTCTGGTTGTCTGGAACCTGGCCCTGGGGTGACAAGGGCAAGGGAACATTGGCTGGTAGCATGAGAGCCCAGTAGAGGGAAAAGGGGTAAGCTCTGGACTGATAAGTTTACATATGAGAGGCTCATTCCCTGGCTAGTTGTTTGCTAGTTCTAGACTCCAGGTGCCAGAGCATCAAAGAAACAGAAAATAAGAGAATACTGTTAATACAAATATTGATACAGTTAACTATATCTTAGTCAAATAAGGCCTAGGAAAGTAGATTAAATAAAATAGTGGCAGATGGAAAGTTTCTTGAGGCTTGCCTCACCAAGAGAAGATGCATATGACCCCCAACCAACAATCATGCCCTCTATCTCCAACCCTAACCCACCCCCCAAAACCTCTTTTCTCACCACAAAAACTCTAACTACCCTCTTACTTTTTGTTTCTGATATTCACTCTCCTTAAGAACACAATATAACCTAGAAACTTACTGCAGGGGTGTGTGTGTGTACGCACACACACGCTTACGTATTTGGGACAGTAAAGAAAAAAGAGAAGACTCACACCTTTCTAGGGGTCATAGATGACAATAATTTTAATAACACTTTCCTAGAAGCTCTCTCATTCTTGAAAGTAAAATGCACTTGAGAGCCATGACCCACCAAAACATAAATGATTAACAAAAATAATGAATGCACTGTTCAATCAAATCACAAAGAATTGGCCGGGTGGGGGGAAAAACAGAAAAAATAAAGAGAGATGAAGGAGTAAAAAATAGAAGAAAAGACACAGGACTGAACTTCAAGTACAATCTAGACCAGCAACAAACAAAGAAGGTTCTAGGTACCACATTTTATTAATTGTAAATGATCTGAATAAGTAAATGAAGTAAAAGGCATCATTGGAAGGTACTTTGTAGATTCAGTGATAGCAGCTCTCTACAGAAAATAGAAATAAAAATAAGTAGGTAAATCTGAAATCCCAAAGGGAAGTCACTATACAAGACTTTTGACTTATTTTTGTCTCCTTTGAGTCTTACAAGCATATATGGTAGAAATTATTATAACCAAATTTTCAGATGAGGGGGCTAAGGTTCAGAAAGCATACACCAACATTAACCCTTCAGTGCAAACAATATTTAACAGGAGTCTTTTGTTTAAGCCACTTTGTTTAGTTTCTTTAAGTGTACTAAAGGGGTATGACTGCTAATTCTCCCCCAAAATCAAACCTGAAGGAACTAAAGAAGAAAACACTGCTAAGCATGGTGGCTCACGCCTGTAATCCCAGCACTTTGGGAGGCCGACGTGGGCGGAAACACAAGATCAGGAGTTTGAGACCAGCCTGGCCAACATGGTGACACCTGTCTCTACTAAAAATACAAAAATTAGCCTGGTGTGGTGGCAGGTGCCTGTAATCCCAGCTACTCAGGAGGCTGAGGCAGGAGAATCACTTCAAACCAGAAGGCAAAGGTTGCAGTGAGCTGAGATCACATCACTGCACTCCAGCCTATGCCACAGAGTGAGACTCCATCTCAAATAAAAAAGAAAAGAAAAAAGAAAACACCAAGACACGGAAAAGTATATGAGAAAATGGCAAACCATGACAAAGCTGAGTTTACACAAAATATGCTAGAATGATTGAGTCTTCGGCTATCTATAAATACAGCTTGCCACATTAACAGATGAAAAGAAAACATACTATTTTTTAAATAGATTCAGGAGAAACATTTCACAGATTTCAACACCAATTCATGATTTAAAATGTTATTTATTTTTATTTTATTTTATTTTTATGAGACAGGGTCTTGCTGTATCACCCAGGCTGGGTGTAGTGGCGTGATCACAATTCACTGCAGCCTCGACCTCCTGAGCTCAAGCAATCCTTTCACTTCAGACTTCTGAATAGATGTGACGACAGGTGCACCCCACCAAACCTAGCTAACTTTTGTATTTTTTGTAATGACAGGGTTTTACCATGTTGCCCAGGCTGGTCTCGAACTCCTGGGCTCAAGTGATCCACCTGCCTCAGCCTCCCAAAGTGTTGGGATTACAGGAATGAGCCACTGTGCCCAGCCCATGATGAAAACATTTCTAAAAATCTTAGTAAAGCAGGATGAGAGCTTCTTTAACCTGATTTTAAAAATCTACAAAATGTCTACTGTGAGCATGATTATAAATGGGGAACCATGAGAAATATTCCCCTTAAAATCAGAAACAAGACAAGAATAGCCACCATCACCACTCCTATTTAAAATCATGTGCAAGACGAAAAAGAAAAAAATATTTTCTCATTCCTAGAAGATATGCAGTCTTGCTATCAGTTTTGTCAAGTACCAAGATCAAAAGAATCAAAACACAAACCAACCTATGATGCCATTAAATGAATAATCTAAACCACAGTTTCCTAAAGAGGCGGTTAGCAAGTTGATTTTTATAAGTCAACAGATGAACATCTTTAGTTGTCATTAATCTGTATTTATGTAAATCACAGAAAATTTAACTAGCACATCAAACCCATGACTATTCAAGTATACAGACATTATTTTAGAATGAGGCTGTAAGCAGGCACTGATCACTTAAGTTTAAAAACAACCAAACAAAACCTTTCATTATAATAAAGTCCAAATAATTTTTTTTAAAACTTCATATTTTAGTCCAAATGCCATTAGTTGGTGCCTAGAGGGGAGTTGTCTTGATATAGCAGTAGAGTTCCTTTAATGAGCAGGCTGGAAATATGTTTGCACAGAATGTCAGAGCCTCAGAGGGGTGAGGAGGTATGGTCTTGGGGAGGTAGTAGACAAACACAGGCTGCTAGGATCCAAGCAGGAAGAGGAAGATGTCTGCATGAAGAGCCCAAGAGGGCTGGTGGGAACATCAGAGTGCAGCCTGAATAAGGGGGCATCCACATGGGATGAAGGGTGGCAGCAGTCTGACCCAGAGCCAAAGTGGAATAAGAAAAGTGTCTGTATAGGGGCGGGTAGCTGCAGCCTGGCTCAGGATGTCAAAGGCCAAGTAGAGTGAGAAGGATACCCACACCAGGAGTATTGGCAGTGGCAGCCCAGAGCAGGTGAGCTGGCTGAGAGCGGTGAAGAGGAGTCCAATGCAGAAGCAGGGCAAACCAAAATATCAGAGCCTAAATGGTACATGGAGTCTCCATGCAGAGCATGGGGCAGGGTGCTGTGTATGTTGGAGACCAGGAGGGATGGAGGCAGCATCTACATAGAAGAGGAGGAAAAGGCAGCAATGGTGACACTATATTGGTTAAATACAGGAAACTGAGAAAAATAAGTAAATCTATTGAGGGATAAGAGGGCCAGATTACTTACTGTTCAAGAAGTAGTTACAAATATGCAAAAGGAAAAACCTAGAATGAATCCTTGTGAGGCTGGCTTAGAATTGCAAGTATTGATGGGAACTCATAGTTGTCAATATACAGAGATTAGCATAGAAATAAAGATTGGTGTGTGTGTGTGTGTGTGTGTGTGTGTGTGTGTGTGTGTGTGTGTGTATAAATTCCTTAGCTGTGTCCACTGTGAGGGCCTGGGAACAGTGATATACCAAAAGCAGCAAGCACACTGAGAGCCCAGATCCTGGTTTCCAAATATAATTCTCCACCAAAAAGACTCAGTACTCTTAGAAAAATGACTGATTTCAGGACTAACTAGAACAGGTAAAAGATGTATTTGAAATATACCAGAAAGTATTAAAATGCTCAAAGAGGCCAGGCACGGTGGCTCATGCCTGTAATCTTAGCACTTTTGGAGGCCGAAGTGGGCAGATCACAAGGTCAGGAGTTCTAGGCCAGGCTGGCCAGCATGGTGAAACTCCATCTCTACTAAAAACACACACACAAAAAAAAATGTTCAAAGAATCATAGTTATATACCAAAAAGACAGGGAAGTCAGGGGATCTCATTGACCAAATATGGGACAATATTAACATCAAAGTAAATAATAAAAAATGAGTTATAACCCATTGAATAAAATATGAATCTATTAGGTTATGCTAATATATACAAATAAAAAATACACACACACATACATACATACATGTGGAGAACAGAGAGCTTTATCTTACCATAAAACATCAATTAAGAAATGATGGAATTAGAAAAATCACTATTTCAGCCATCACAGAAATAATTCAGCCAGGAAATAATAGATGTTAAAGCAGTGGGTTAAAGTTTGATGAGGAAGAGACTATTTACATAATCTCAAATGCCTCCTTTATTCAAGTGATCAAAGCTAACATCACCATAAGAGGACAAATTTAAATTATGTTCCACCTGATGGGAGGCAGTAAAAAGAACACAGGCCGGGCACAGCGGCTCATGCCTGCAATCCCAGCCCTTTGGGAGGCCAAGGCAGATGGATCACTCGAGGCCAGGAGTTCAAGACCAGCCTGGCCAACATGATGAAATCCCGTCTCTAAAAAAAATACAAAAATTAGTCAGATGTGGTGGCATTCACCTGTAATCTCAGTTCCTTAATGGCTGAGGCATAAGAATTGCTCAAACCTGGGAGGCTCAGGTTGCAGTGAGCCAAGATTGTGCCACTGCACTCCAGCCTGGGTGACAAAGCGAGACTCTGTCTCAAAAAATAAAAAAAAAAAAAAACTCACAGTTTCACTTCCGTGATATTCCTGCCAAAAATACATAACCTGAATCTAATTGTGAGGAAACATCAGACAAACATAAACTGAAGAACATTCTCAAAAATAACTGGTCCATACTCTTCAAAACTTTCAAGATCATGAATGTTAAGTAAAGGCTGAAGACTAAGGAGGCATGACAAGTGAATGCAGCATGTGCTTCTGACTGACATCCTTTTGCTCTTAGAGGACGGTATTGAGACAAATGGTGGAACTTGTCTAATCTACAATCTATATCTATATTCTAATGAGGATAGTAGTCTATCTGTTATTTTTTTAATTATGATTATGTTAGAAAATATCCCTTTGAGAGAAACAAATATTAAAATATTTGGGAGTGATGGGCACCATGTTGGCAAATTACTTTCAAATGGTTTAGGGGAGGAGAAAGTTTGTTTTCTTTTTTTTTTTTTTTCTTTTTTTTTGGGACGCAGTTTCGCTCTTGTTACCCAGGCTGGAGTGCAATGGCGCGATCTCGGCTCACCGCAACCTCCGCCTCCTGGGTTCAGGCAATTCTCCTGCCTCAGCCTCCTGAGTAGCTGGGATTACAGGCACGCGCCACCATGCCCAGCTAATTTCTTATACTATTTCTGAAACTTTTTGTATGGTTAGAACTATTAATACATTTTTTATAAAGGAATCAATCAATTCAAAAAATACCAAGCAGCTAAAAGATAAACGTTGAGTATGTGAATGACGTGTTCTCCAATCAAGTTTAGAAACACTACTCTAAGTAAATGTAAGGAGAAGACGCAGCCATACCAAGCACCTAAATTCTCACAACCCTTCTTCTAGGTTAAAAATTATGCTGGGTATTATAAAAACAATTTAAATTAAAAATGCTCTGAGTAATCTCTTTGTATAAAATATAAGCTCTGAGGATCTGAGATTTCTTCCTTAGGGAAACTAATATATTTAAAGCACGGGAATCCCTGAAGCAAAGAAAATTCTAAATTACAAGTAAAGCCAAAGTCTAGATTATGTAAAGTCCACAGAGACTCTTATATTGTACTCCTCATAAAAACGGAGCAATATAGTCATGGACTGGTGTCGGATAATACGGGTCTTGGCCATATTCTAAAATTCCCTTTTCTCATTTTACAATTAATATGGCCCATAAAACAATTACCAAAATTGAACCCTAATATTGGAAAAGTCATAATTGAAATAGTTATGCTATGTAATACCCAGTGATAAAAATCCCACAGAAAACAAAAACAGAAACAAAAGGTAAAGATAATCCAGATAGAAAAAGAAAGTGATATTATTCTATTTATCGAATAACGGCTTTCTATAAATAAAGTAAAAATATAGAAACTTCTTTTAGAGTAAAAGAAAAAAAGATGAATTCTGTAATCAGAAGCTGAGCTCAAAATCAATTTTGCTAGCTCTAACACCTTCAACAAGGTATACTACTACAAATCACAATTTTCTCATTTATTTTTTCCTTTCTTCCTTTTTTTTCTTTTTTCTTTTCTTTTCTTTTTTTTTTTTTTTTTTTGAGTTGGGGTTCTGCTCTGTCACCCAGACTGGAATACAGTGGTACAATCATGGCTTACTGCAGCCTCGAACTCCTGGCCCAAACAATCTTCCCACATTAGCCTTCTGAGTAGCTAGGACTCTAAGCACTACATGCAATTAACTTTTTTCTTTTTCAGAGATGGAGTCTTGTTACATTGCCCAAGCTGATTTTGAACTGGCCTCAGTGATCCTACTATCTTGGACTCCCAAAGTTCTGGAATTACAAGCATGAGCCACTGCCCCCAGCCAGTTTTCTCATTTCTAAAAGCAGAAATGAATGAGGGCTCTGGTTTCTCCGTACAATAAGTACAGGAAAATGTGCTCAGTATCCTTGAAGCCTATGTAATTGGAGGAAAAAAAAAAAAGAGAGAGAAAATGTGCTCAGTATCATTAGCCATGAGGAAAATGCAAATTCAAACCACAATGAGCTACCACTTCACACCCATAAGAAGAACTAAAATTAAAATATTGGATGTATTAGTCTTCTTGGGTTGCCATAAAAAATTACCATAAACAGGGTAGCTTAAACAACAGAAATGTATTTTCTCATAGTTCTGGAGACTAGAAGTCCAAGATCAAAGTTTCAGCAGGTCTGGTTTCTCCTAAGACCTCTTTCTTTGGCTTGCAGATGGCCCACTTCTTGTGTGTTCACTTGGTCATCCTTCTGTGCATTCATGTGTCTGGTATCTCTGTGTGTGTCCAAATTTCATCTTCTTGTAAAGATACCACTCAGAATTGGATTAGGGCCTACCATAAGAGCCTCATTTTAACTTAATTACCTATTTAATGGGCCTATCTCAAAATACAGTCACATTCTGAGATACAAGGCATTAAATTTTCAACATATGAACTTAGGAGGAGGACATTCAGTTCATCATAATGGAAAATATCAAATGCTGGCAAGAATGAAAATCAACCAGAACTCATAGGTATTGCTGGTGGGAATAAAACGACGTGTACCAACCCATTTCTACTGAAATGAAAGTAAAGCCCATAAATTCAATGGAAAGGAAAAAGAAGTCATAGTATAGCCCCCTTCCACAAAAATGCTTGCTTAAGAATGTTTATAACAGCAAAATACTGGACACAGTACAGGTTTCCATCAACAGGAAAATGGTAAGGTAAACTGAGGTAGATTCATGCAATGAAATACTACTATGTAGCAAAGGAGATAAAAGCAATGTGGAAATATTTCAAAATCTTTATGCCTAGTGAAAGAATTCCGACACAAGAGTATACACTATATGATTCAATTTTCGCATTTCACAATTTTATAAATATTATAGATTTTGCTTCAGTAAAAAACACATAAACAGACTATTTAATAATATGCCTTTCAGATTATCCAGATGGGTCCAATGTAATTACAACAGCCCATATAGGAGGGATACAAAAGGATTCAGAATTAGAGGAAAAGGTAATGTGAAAACGGAAGTTCAGATTTAAATGATGTGGCTATAAGCAAAGGAATACCAAGTTAGCCCAAGAAGCTATTAGAGGCAAAGAATAGATTCTACTCTAAAGTCCAGGATGACCCAGCCTGCTGATACTCTGATTTTAGGGCTGTATGACTGAATTCAGACTTCTGACTTCCAGAACACTAAAATAATAAATTTGTATTGTTTTAAGCCACTAATTTATGGCAATCTGGCATAGCAGCAATGAGAAACTCATACGCCTATTATTGGCATCCCAGAAGAAGAAAAGAAAGAGGATGAGACTAAAAAAGTACTGGAAGAAATAATACCTGAAAATTTCTCAAATTTGCAAGTCATAAACCTACAGATGCAATACGCTAAATGAACCTCAAACAGAATAAACCCAAGGAAATACAGACCAAGACATATTATAGTTCAGCTTCTGAAAACTAAAGGCCAAGGAAAAATTCTGAAAGCTGTAAGAGAGAAAAGATACCTTAACTATAAGAGAAAAACAATTTAAACAACAGCAGGCTTCTCATGAAAGAGATGGAGACCAGAAGAAAGTAGTACATTTTTCTAGTGCTGAAAGAGAAAAACTGCCAACCCAGACTCCTACACCCTGTGATAACATCAAAATATTCTCAGATGAATGAAAACTAAAAGATTTTGTTGCCAGCAGATCTACTCTAAAAGAATGGCTAAAGGAAGTTCTCTAAACAGGGGAAAAAAAGAAATCTTTAAACATGAGAGAAAAAAACACAGTGAACAAAAATATAGGTAAGTACAATAAACTTTCCTTCTTTGCTAGAGGTTTCTAAACTGTTTGATGGTAGAAACAAAACTTATACTCCAATGTGATTCTAAATGTAAGTAGCAGAAATATTAAAATGATTATATCACATGTATGAGAGGGTAAAGGGAAGTTAGGACAGCTAATGCTTCTATACTTCTCTCAAACGGTTAAAATTACATCAGTAGATTGAGATAAGTTATTATATGTTATCATATATAAATGTGTATATGTTATATGTAAATGGATATTACATATAATGTATATGTAATAGGTGTTACATAATATATATGTATACAACATATTGTATATAAGTTGTTATACATAATAGCTAGTGTAACTACTGAAAAACTGTATTAAAAGATACATACAAAAACACTGTTAGGGCTGGGAATGGTGGCTCATGCCTATAAACCCAGAACTTTGGGAGGCCAAAGCGGGTGGATCACCTGAGGCCAGGAGTTCGAGACCAGCCTGGCCAACATGGTGAAGCCTGTCTCTACTAAAAATACAAAAATTAGCTAGGCATGGTGGCACACACCTGTAGTCCCAGCTACTCAGGAGGCTGAGGCAGGGGAATCACTTGAACCTAGGAGGCAGAGGTTGCAGTGAGCCAAGATCATGCCATGGCACTCCAACTTGGGCAACAGAGCGAGACTCTGTCTCAAAAGAGAGAGGGAGAAAAAAAAAAAAAAAACACTGTTAGATAAATGGAATTCTAAAAAAATGTTCAAGTAACTCACAGAAAGGCTGGATAAAAGAAACAGGTAAATGAAAAATGGAGACTACAAACAGAAAACAAAAACTAAAATGGCAGGGTGGAGTACTAACATATCAGAGGTTTTGTTAAATAGTCTAAATATGCCAATTAAAAACAGATTGGCAGACTGGATTAAAATACATCACCCAACCACATGAGTTTTATGACAAACTGGATCAAATACAATGACACTGGCAGGTTGAAAAATAAAAGGAAGTAAAAAGATATACTGTGCAAACATTAATCAAAATAAAGCAGAAGTAGCTATCAATATCAAATAGGCTTCAGAGCAGAGAAAACTACCAGAGATAGAAAGAGACATCTTATAATGATAAAAAGTTCACTATACCAAGAAGACATAATGATCCTGAAGTCCATGCACCAGACAACAGATCTGAAAAATATGAGAAGCAAAAACTGACAGAACTGAAAGGAAAAATAGAGAGATTCACAATTATAGTTAGAGATTTCATTATCCCTCTCTCAACAATTGATAGAACAGAACAACTAGACAGAAAATCAACAGCAATACAGAAGAACTCAAAAACAACATCAACAATAACATTATATATACTTTTCAAGGGTCTGTGGAACACATATCAAGATAGACTATATCCTTCCATAAAACAAAACTCAACAAATTTAAAATACCTGAAATCATATACTATGTATTCTTCAAACACAGTGGAAATAAACTAAAAATAAATAACAGAACTATAACAAGAAAAAAATCTCCAAACCCTTGGAAACTAAATAACACACTTCTAAATAACCCATCAATGAGAAAGTCTGAAGAAATACAAAATAGAATAAAAATGAAACTAAAACATATAAAATTTGTGAGACACAGTTAAAGCAGTACTGAGAGGAAATTTTATAGTACTAAATGCATACATTAGAAAAGAGAAAAAATCTCAAACCAACAATCTAACCTTCTCTTAATAACCTAGAAAAAGACAACCAAAATCAACTCAAAACAAGCATAGGGACAAAATTAAAAAGATAAAAGTAGAAACCAATGAAACTGAAAACAGAAAAAAACGTAGAAAATCATTGGAACAAAGAATTGTTTCCTTGAAAAAAAAATCAATAAAATTGACAAACTTCTAGCAAGACTGACAAAGAAAAGATAATCCATAAATTACTGATATCAAGAATAAAACAGGAGAGATCAATACAAAACCTACATACACCAAAGGGGTAAGAAAGGACTGCTAGGAACAACTCTACGTATATAAATATGGTGTTAGGTTAAGTGGACCAGTTCCTTGAAAAATACATATTGGGTGAATCACAATTTGCCCAATATGAAATAGATCATTAAAACAGTCTTACAACTATTGAGGAGATTAAATTCATAATTTGAAACTCCCAAAATAGACATTTCCAATTCTAGGTGACTTCCCAAAGAATTCTATCAAGTACTTCAAAAGAAGTAACACCTTCCCACACAACCTATTCCAGAAAATAGAAGAGAAGGAAATACTACGAAACTAATATTACTGTAATACAAAAACCAGACAAAGACAGCAAAAAAGAAGAGAATCACAGAACAATTTCCCTCCTGATTATAGATCCAAAAACACTTTAAAAAATATTACCAAATAGAATTCAACAACATACACAAAGAAATTGTACACCAAGACCAACTAGAGTTGATTCCAGGGATGCAAAGCTGGTTAATAGTTTTAAATCCATCGATGTATCCCATCATATTAGCAGGTTAAAGAAGAACAACCACATGATCATATAAATCAATGTTTAAAAAAGCATTTCACAGAATTCATGATTAAAACTCTCAGCAAAATAAAAATAGAGGGACACTTACTCCACCTGACAAAAAGCATATTCAAAAAACTCCCACAGTTAACATTATACTTGATGGGGAAAGACTGAATGCTTTCCCCTTGATATCATAAACAAGGATGGGATGTTCAGGCTTACCATTCTTATTCAACAGAATTCTAGTCAGGGCAATAAAGCAGATAAGGAAATATAATACACACAGGTCATAAAACAACAAGTAAATCTGTCTCTATTTGCAGATGACATGATAATCCAACAGAAAATTCATTGTTAGGGTTAGGGTTAGGGTCTATGAAGAGACTCTGTTAAGAGGATGAAAAGATAAGTTATAGACCAGGAGCAAATATTTCCAAACTACTTATCTGACAAAAGCTTATTCAAAGAACTCTCAGGCTGGGCTTGGTGGTCACACCTGTAATACCAGCACTTTGGGAGGCCAAGGCAGGTGGACCACTTGAGGTCAGGAGCTGGAGATCAGCCTGGCTTACAATGTCGAAAACCTGTCCTACAAAAAATACAATAATTAGCTGGCTGTGGTGGCACATGCCTGTAGTCCCAGCTACCTGGGAGGTTGAGGCAGGAGAATCACTTGAATCTGGGAGGCAGAGGTTGCAGTGAGTTGGTATCCTGCCATTGCACTCCAGCCTGAGCCACAGAGCAATACTCTGTCTCAAAAAACAAACAAACAAAAAATATCTTAAAGCTCAAAAGTAAAAACAAAATTCAATTAGAAAATGGGCCAAAGATGTGAAAAGAAATTTTTAAGAACAGTACATGCAGATGGAAAATGAACACGTGAAGAATGTTCAATATCATTAGCCAGCAGGAAAATGCAAATCAACACCAAAATGAGCCATCTTTGAATAACTAATCCTTTCCCAAGGCCACAATTTTCTAGCCCCAGATATCCAGAAGAATCTCAGCTTACTTTAAAGAGGTCTATGCTTAAAAGACATCTTGGAATGGCTTTTTCTATCTTTCCACACTCCACCTCAATACCCCAAATCCCTACTCACTCTTGATTCCCTTACTTGGTTTTATTTGCTTATCTCCAGCTGACATTAGATTACAAATTCACTTGTTTATCTGTTTGTTAACTGTCTCCCCTATCAGAATAAGTTCCATGAGGGCAGAGGTCTTGTCTTTATCAAGTGCCTGGCACACAGTGGTCAATTAATAAATATTTTGAAAAACAAATTCCAACACACATCCATGCTTGGAGGGTTTGCTTCTGTATTTCCATCCATGATACGTCACCTAAATAGCTTCCTGGATTTCTGACCTTGCCTGCCTTGAGCCCCAAAGACGCCTCCTTTCATTGTTAAAACCCTTTGAATTACTTTGTTCTCCTTCCAGCTGTGCTAGAAGGGCACCTACCTGTACCCTGTTGATCCCATCTACCCAACTGACAGCCATTGTCCCAATGTGACATCATTATTAAAAGGCAGAGATAAAAGGAAAAAAGGAAATGGGCCCTCAGGCAAGAATAGCAATAGATGTTGGAGGTGAGCTAGAGCTGTGGGGACAATCTGGGCAGTGCTGCTGAACACACTCTGGTCTATATAACGTAAGATTTAGAAACATTACAATAAAGGTTGTGATTGGTTAACTCATCAGGAATTACCTTTTTAAATTGTTATTCACTTTTACTTGGCAGTAAAGATCAACCTAATTAGGAACTGCAATAAATTACTGTACTTGTCATTCAAATGTAATGAGCCTTTCCATTCCTCCTCTTCCATTTTAACTAACTTCAGAGGGTTCTTGTCTTCGTTGAAAGGAGTCATAGTTTTCCATTTAGATTATGAATTCCCAAGCCACAGTGGCCCGAGTTGAGTCTTCCTACAACACAGATACCACAAACATTTTAAAGTTTCAATATGAAAAAGATTAAGCGGTTTGAATGCACATTCCTTAACTAACAAATACAATGACAGGGTAGCAATACGTCAGCAATTATAGAACAAGAATTTCTACCTTCAAACATTCTTTTCTTAATATGCATTTTAAAAGGGAGAATTCTAGAACATATATCTATTAAACATAATTATTTATCAAGAAATAGAACTTAAAATGTCTCTGGTACATTAAAATGTTTAAATATTTCTTAGTAAACATGTTTATCTCTTCATTTTCATTTTCAGAAAAGAATCCTGCTTTACTTCACCACACCATTCACAAATTGTTCATTAATTCTATTTTTTAAAGCTGTAACTGAGCCCAGATGATCTTTAGGAGAAAAAGTTAAACATAGCAAGCTGCATGCTGAGAAGAAATAGGCCTTTCTCCTTCCAAATTTGCAACGTTTACCTGAAGAGTACAAAAACAAAAAAAGTCACCTTTGTAAGGACGACAGGTGAAGATGAGAAACCCATGGCCTGTACCAACAGCAAGTTCATAACGCTGCTGTGTGAAGATACACCCTCTGTGTGCTGGTTATCCAACTTAAAGCCAACACTTAATACGTAGTTACTTAACATGTTCATCCAAGTTCAATAATTCTATCAGAGACATTTGAACCAGAGAAACTCCATCCTAAATAGGGGCTGGTAAAATGAGGCTGAGACCTACTAGGCCGCAGTCCCAGATGGATAAGGCATTCTGAGTCACATGATGAGATAGAAGGTCATCAGAAGATACAGGTCATAAAAACCTTGCTGATAAAACAGGTTCCAGTAAAGAAGCTGGCTAAATCCCACCAAAACCAAGATAGCGATGAGAATGAACTCTGGTTATCCTCACTGCTACACTCCCATCAGCACCATGACAGTTTACAAATGTCAGGAAGTTACCTTATATGGTCTAAAAAAGGGAGGCAGGAATAATCCACCCTTTGTTTAGTATATCATCAAGAAATAACCATAAAAATAGCAACCAGCAGCCCTCGGGGCTGCTCTGTCTGTGGAATAGCCATTTTTTTGTTCCTCTACTTTCCTAATAAACTTGTTTCACTTTATGGACTCACCCTGAATTCTTTCTTGCATGAGATCCAAGAACCCTCTCTTGGGGTCTGGATCAGGATCCCTTTCCTGTAACACCATCTCTATAAAAATCTTCGAGGCTACACATTCGAGGCCAGCCTGGGCAACATAGAAACCTCTCATCCATTAAAACAACAACAAAAAAAATTAGCCAGGTGTGGTTGGTGGTATATGCCTGTAGTAGCAGCTACTTGGGAGGCTGAGATAGGATGATTGCTTGAGCCCAGGAGGTCAAGACTGCAGTCAGCTGTGATTGTGTCACTGCACTCCAGCCTGTCTCAAAAATAGAATTAAAAAAAAAAAAAAAGGGAAAATGGGAATCCATCAGAATCATGAAAAACCCTCCAGATCCCAAGGAGGAGAACACAGGCAAACAGCCCTCAGGATAGCATCCGGCTGATAAGAGTGAAGCGCCGCACGTGAGAGTGGCAGACAGCCTCCCTCCACGACTCACTTTCCCTCACAGTATCTCCATGCCAAGGGAGGGTACTTCATTCCTCCCAAGCCCTGGAGCTAACTTGAGAAGGGGCATGGAGATACTGTGAGGGAAAGACACCAGAAAAAGCTACAGGCATTTTCCCCAACTTGGAACTAAGAGCAGGAGGTGAATTTTTAAAATTTATCTATCTATCTATTTTTATTTGAGACGCGGTCTTGCTCTGTCACCCAGGCTGGATTGCAGTACGTTAACACAGCTCACTGCAGCCTCAGCATCCTGGGCTCATACGATCTTCCCACCTCAGCCTCTTGAGTAGCTGGGACCAGAGGCATGCACCACACCCAGTTAATTTTTTATTTTTTTGTAGAGACAGTGTCTCATCATATTGTCCAGGACAGCCTCAAACTCCTGGGCTCAGGTAATCCTCCCACTCTGGCCTCCCAAAATGTCAAAATTGCAGGCATGAGCCACCATACCTGGCTGATGGCACCATTTTAAATCTAGGTGCATACAAAGTCAGCCATTCTTTGGTGACCCAATAGCATGGTCATACAGGTATTTTAGTCTTGGCCCAGAGATTGGAGTGCTTGCTCTAGAGATCTTGCTCCAGTGGGGTAGGGGCCTCCATAGTCAGAACTGTAGAAAGTGTAGGCACTGGAATTATGCTCTCCCCCATTGCAGGCCAGGGATGGGAGGAGAGCTGCTCTAGCTACAGTTTCTCCTGGGTAATGAGACTTGTGGCCAGGGCCACCTTGGTAACCTGGAATTGGTCAGTGTGTGCCATTTCTAGATGTTCCGGCCTGCTCCCCTGAGATCACCATGCAGCAGGCCCTATCCGCTCTACCTCCAGGCAGAAATCCAGGTATTTGGAGCATACCCATGCCTATATCAGTGGCCTGAGCCACTCCACTCCTCCTGTGCAGAGATCAAGGTACAATCGGGAACTCTCTGCCCCTCGTGTAGGCAGAGCTCCTGGCATTTGAAGTACTAATTCATAAATACTAGCAGTGTGAGTTGCCTCACCCCTGCTGTGCAGAGATCCTGGTGCAGGGGGAACCTATCTGCCAGGCAGATCTCCAGGCATTCAGAGCACCTGTTTGTCTGGATTAGCAGGCTGAATCACTCCATCCTTCCTGTGCAGAGATTGTAGTAAAGTAGGGCCCTGTCCACTCCATGCCCAGGCTGATCTTCAGGCATTTGGAGCACCCGTTCACCTGGATTATCAGCCTGAGTTACCAACCCTTCCTGTGCAGAGACTGTGATGCAGTGGGGCCCTCTACAGTCTATGCCAAGCAGATCTCCAGGCATCTGGGGCACCAACTCCGCTAGATTAGGAGTCTGGGCTGTCTCCTATTCTTGTGCAGAGAACTTGGGGCTGAGGAGGTTTCCCAGCTCCAAGCCTAGGCACACCTCTGGAGAACTGGTAGCCACCCACTGGATTCTCCCTCAGGGCAGGTACCTGTGTCTGCCATCAGGAGACCTATAGGCAGGCCTGCCCAGTCTGGCCCTGCTCATCTTTCCCTTTTCCCCCCAGGCTGAGCAGGGATCTCAGACTACTGCACAATTCCAGGAATCAGCCTATTACCTGAGGCAACAGACAGCTTCTCCCAGTAAACAAAAACCAAGTATGTTGGCCACAGTCAGCTCTCACCTGTAAAGTGCCACCTACTAGCTTATAGGTTGAATGCGACAGTCTAATATAAAACCCACCAAAAGAAGTGGCTAGGGCTATAGAAGCAAAGTCAAAAGACCCTACCCAGAACTCCTTACAGTCACATTCCTAGGGAGGAGGGAAAGGGAAAGAAAATAGTAATAATAATAATACAGAAAAAGAAAAATTCCTATCTGCAAAAAATAATTACAAAAATTAGAAGTACCAGTGTCTCCAAATGAGGAGGATCCAGCACAATAATTCTGGCATCATAAAAAATCATAATGTTGTGACATGACCAAAGGATTAGATTAACTCCAGCAATGGTCCCTAACCAAAATGGTAACTCAGAAATGATAAAGAATTCAAAGCATGGATTACAAGGAAGCTCAACAAGATCCAAAATAATATTAAAAATCAACATATAAGAACTTCTAAAGCAACCCAGCAAATAAAGAGATAAACATATTTAAAAGAAACCAATCAGAACTTTTGGAATCAAAAAGCTCACTTAAGGAATTTCAAAATACAATTGAAAGTTTTATCAATAGACTGGACCAAACAGAAGAAAGAATTGAAGATTGATCTTTTGAACTAAATCCAGCAAAAGTAAAGTAAAAAGAATTTTTAAAAGTGAATAAAGTCTTTGAGAAATATAGGATTGTGTAAAGTGAACAAATCTATGAATTACTGACATTCCTGAGAGAGAAGGAGAAAAAGTAAACAACCTGGAAAATATATTTGAGGGAATTATTCGGGAAAACTCCCCTCTTCTTGCTAGAGAGGTAGACATCAATATATAAAAAATCTATAGAACACCTGTGAGATAGCATAAAAAACAAACATTACCAAGGCATAGAGTCACCAGACTATGCAAAGTCAAAGTTAAAGTAAAAAATCTTAAAGGCAGCTACAGAAAGAGGCCAGATCATGTTCAAAGGGAACCTTATAAGGCTAACAGCTGACTCCTCTACGGAAATCCTATAAACCAGGGTAGATTGGGGGCCTATTTTCAGCACTCTAAAAGAAAAGTCAACCAAGAATTTCATATCCAACCAAACTATGCTTTATTAGTGAAGGAGTAATAAAATCTTTTCCAGGCAAGCAAACACTAAACATTTGTTACCACTAGACCATCCTTACAAAAGATCCATAAGAGAGTTTGAAACATGGAAATGTAAAAACGATATCTGCTACCAGAAAAACATACTTAATGACATAGTCCACAGACCCTATAATGCAACCACACCAGAGAAACTACAAAGCAACTAGCTAGCAGCTTCACAATATGATCAAAACCTCATATATCAATATTAACCTTGAAGGCTGGCACAGTGGCTCATGCCTGTAATCCTAACACTTTGGGAGGCTGAGGCATTGGACTGCTTGAACCCAGGAGTTTGAGACCAGCTTGAGCAACATAGTGAAGCCCCATTTCTACTAAAAATACAAAAACTGAGGTGAGAGAATCACATGAGCCTGGGGAGGTTAAGGCTGCAGTGAGCCGTGATTGCACCACTGCACTCTAGCCTTGGTAAAAGAATGAGACCCTGTCTCAAAACAGAAAAACAAACAAACAAACAAAAATTAACCTTGAATGTAAATGGTCTAAACACCCCCACTTTACCAGCACAGAGTGGCAAGTTGGATCAAAAAAAAAAAAAAAAAAGAACACCCATCCATCTGCTCTCTTCAAGAGACCCATCTGACATGTAACAACACCCATAGGCTGAAAGTAAAGAGTTGGAGAAAGATCTATCACACAAATGGAAAACGAAAAAGAACAGAGGTCACTATAATTATATCAGCTAAAACAGACTTTAAACAAACAACAGCAAAAAAGGGCAAAGAAGGACATTATAATGATAAAGGGTTCAATTTAACAAAAAGACAATTATCCTAAATATGTATACATCCAAAATTGGAGCACCCAGATTAATAAAACAAGTACTTCTAGACCTATGAAAAGACTTAGACACCACACAATTATAGGGGAAAACTTCAACACCCACTGACAGAGTTAGACAGATCATCAAAGCATAAAGAAATTCTGGACTTAAATTTGACATTTAACCAATTGGATCTAATAAACATCTACTGAATACTCCATCCATCAACCACAGAATATACTTTCTTCTCAACTGCTCATGGAACATACTTCAAGATCAACCAATACGCTGGGCCATAAAGCAAGTCTCAATAAATTCAAAAAATTCAAAATCATACCAACCATACTCCTTGACCACAGTGGCATAAAAATAGAATCCAACACCAAGAGGAGCTCTCAAAACCAGACAATTACATGAAAATTAAACAACTTGCTCCTGAATGGCTTTTGAGTAAACAACAAAATTAAGGCAGAAAGCAAAGAAGTCTTTGAAATAAATGAAAACAGAGACACAACTTACCAAAATCTCTGAGATGCAGCAAGAACAGTACTAACAGGAAAATTTATAGTGCTAAGCATCTACCTCAAATAGTTAGAAATATTTCAAGTTAACAATCTAACATTACACCTAGAGAAAC
This sequence comes from Sapajus apella, assembly GCF_009761245.1. Lineage (NCBI taxonomy): Eukaryota > Metazoa > Chordata > Mammalia > Primates > Cebidae > Sapajus > Sapajus apella. Next base: position 39,531,175 of record NW_022436945.1, read on the forward strand.
TAAAAAAAAGAACAAACTGACTCAAAGCTACCAGAAGAAAATAAATAACTAAAATAGTGCAGAACTGAATGAGAGTGAGACCCAAAAATCTAGACAAAGAACCCATGTAACCAAAAGTTGGTTCTTTAAAAGGATAAGCAAGATCAATAGACCATTAGCTAGATAAAGAGGAAAACCAGAGAAGATCCAAACAAGCACAATCAGAAACAGCAAAGGTGACATCACAACAGGTCCCATACAAATAGAAAAGATCTTCACAGACTATTATGAACACCTCTATACACACAGAAACTAGAAAATCTAGAGGAAATGAATAAATTCCTGGAAACACATAATCTCCCAAGATTGAATCTGGAAGAAATTGAAACCTTGAACAGACTAATATTACTTCTGAAATTGAATCAGTAATAAAAATAACAATAATAAACCTACCAACCAAAAAAAAGCCCTGGACCAAACAGATTCACAGCCAAATTCTGTCAGACCTACAAAGAAGAACCGGTAATGCTCCTGAAACTATTCAGAAAAACCAGGAAGGAAAGACTCCTCCCTAATTCATTCTACAAAGTTAGCATCATGTTGATACCAGAATTTGGCAAAGACACAGGAAAAAAAAAAAAAAAAAAACCTACAGGCCAATATCCCTGATGAACACAGATGCAAAAATCGTCAACAAAATGCTAGCTAAACAAATCCAACAGTACATCAAAAAGTTAATCCACCATGGTCAAGTAGGCTTCATTCATGGAAAGCAAGATTGTTTTAACATATGCAAACCAATAAATGTGATTCATTACATAGATAGAATTAGAAACAAAAACCATGAGATCATCTCAATAGATGCAGAAGCTTTCAATAAAATCCAACATCCCTTCATGATAAAAACCCTCATAAAGCAAGGCATCAAAGGAACATACCTCAAAATAATAAGAGCTATATATGACAAACCCACAGCCAGCATCATACTGAATGGGCAGAAAGCATTCCTCTTTAGAACTAGAACAAGACAAGGATGCCCACTTTCATAACTCCTATTAAATATAGTACTGGAATTCTTAGCCAGAGCAATTGAGCAAGAAAAAGAAATAAAAGGTACCCAAATTGGAAAGATAGAAGTCAAACTATCTCTCTTCACTGATGATATGATTCTATACTTAGAAAACCCTAGAGACTCCACCAAAAGGCTCCTCGAACTAACAAATGACTTTAGTGAAATTTCAGAATACAAAATCAATGTACAAAAATCAGTAGCATTTCTATATACCAATAATGTTCAATCCAAGAGTAAAATCAAGAATGCAGTCCCATCTACAATATCAACAAATTAAATAAAATATCTAGGAATACATATAACCAGGGAAATAAAAGATCTCTATGAGAAAAATTACAAAACACTGTTGAAAGAAATCATAGATGACACAAGAAATGAAAAAACATTCCATGCTCTCAGATTGGAAGAATATTGTGTAAATGATCATACAACCCAAAGCAATTCCAGTGTTGACAGGAATTCAACACTATTCCTATCAAACTGCAAACATCATTTTTCTAAGAACTATAAAAAACTATTCTAAAATTCACTTGGAACCAAAAAAGAGTCTGAAGAGCCAAAGCAATCCTAAGCAAAAACAACAAAGCTGAAGGTATCATATTTCTAACTTCAAACTATACTAACCAAAACAGCATGTTACTGGTACAAAAACAGACTCACAGACCAACAAAACAGAATACAGAACCCAGAAATAAAATAGCCATCTGATCTTTGACAAAGTTGACAAAAATAACCAATGGGAAAAGGATTCCCTATTCAATAAATGGTGCTGGGATAGATGGCTAGCCATTTGCGGAAGAGTGAAACTGGATCCCTATCATTTACCATATGCAAAAATTAACTCAAGATAGATTAAAGATTGACATGTAAGACCTCAAACTATATGATTCCTGGAAGAAAGCATAGGAAATAGCATTCAGGACACTGGATTTGGGAAAAAATTTGATTAAGTCCTCAAAAGCAATTGTAACAAAAACAAAAATTGGTAAGTGAGGCCTAATTAAACTAAAGAGCTTCTGCACAGCAAAAGAAACAATTAACAGAGTAAACAGACAATCCACAAAATGGGAGAAAATAGTAGCAAACAGTGCATCTAACAAAGGTCTAATATCCAGAATATTTAAGAAACAAACAATTGAACAAACAAAAAACAAATAATCCCACTAAAAAATGGGCAAAGGGCATGAACAGACACTTCTCAAAAGAAGATATACAGGCAGGGCATGGTGGCTCACACCTACAATCCCAGCATTTTAGGAGGCTGAGGTGGGTGGATCACCTGAGGTCAAGAGCCGAGACCAGCCTGGCCAGTATGGTGAAACGCTGTCTCCACTAAAAATACAAAAAAAAAAAAAAAAAAAAAAAAAATTAGCTGGGCATGGCAGTGTACACCTGTAATCCTAGCTACTTGGGAGGCTGAGGTGGGAGGATTGCTCAAATCCAGGAGGCAGAGGTTACAGTGAGCCAAGATCACACCATTGCACATTCTAGCCTAGGTGACAGAGCAAGACTCCATCTCAAAAAAAAAAAAAAAAAGAAGACATACACATGGCCAACAAACATGAAAAAATGCTCAACATCATTAGTCATCAGAGAAAAGCAAACCAAAACCACAATGAGATATTATCTCACACCAGTCAGAATGGCTATTATTTAAAAAAAATTAAAAAAAGAAAAACAAATGCTGGTGAGGCTGCAAAGAAGAGGGGATGTTTATACGCTGTTGGCAGGAATGTAAATTAGTTCAGCCACTATGGAAAGTAGTTTGGAGATTTCTCAAAGAACTCAAAAAAGAACTACTATTTGACCCAACAATCCTATTATGGGCATATACCCAAAATAAAATGAACCATTTTACCCAAAAGACTCATGCCCTTGCATGCTCATTGTAGCACTATTCACAATAGTGAAGACATGAAATCAACCTAGGTGTCCATCAGTGATGGATTAGATAAAGAAAATGTGGTACATATATACCAGGGAACACTATGTACCCATGAAAAACAATGAAATCACATCCTTTGCAGCAACATTAATGCAGTTGGAAGCCATTATCCTAAGCAAATTAACATAGGAACAGAAAACCAAATACCACAGACTCTCACTTATAACTGATAGCTAAACATTGAGTACTCGTGAACATAAAGATGGCAACTATAGACACTGGTGACTGCCAGAGAGAGGAGAGAGGGAGGGGAGCAAGGGCTGAAAAACTAATTATTGGGTACTATGCTCGGTATCTGGGTGATGGGATAAAACCTTAAAACTTAGCATCATACAACGTACCCAGGTAACAAACTTATACTTGTACCCCCTGAATCTAAAATAAAAGTTGAAAATAAAATATATTATAATAAATCAAAATAATCCAAATTAATAATATACTCTACCAAAAGCTAAACATCAAAAAAAAGAATATTGGACTTAAAACATGATTTTTTACAAACCAGAGTATCCACAATTTCTGAATTTATTGGTTTAATTGTACATGCTGTGTAATTAAATAATTCAGATTTAAAGCTGTGGAAGTTTAAATTATTTTGAGCCTTGAGAGGAATGTGGCTATGTAGCCTGAGTCATGGAGCACGCAGCTGCAACCTCTGCTTATTCCTATAAATGATTAGGAAAGACCAAATGGAACCAGAGGTAAGATCCCTCAAGACTATTACTCCTTGTTATGGAATGTTACGGCAATCGTCCTTGGCATGTGGCAATCAAATCACTATAATATGCGTACTGACCTTGTACAGAATATGTTGTAACCCTGCGAAATGCCCCCATCTCTGCCTGTATACGTCACACTTTAACTTCTCCCCTTTGGAGCATGAATTCCATTCCTTTGTAGTCTGTATTTCCCAGGTGGTACTCTCAATAAACTCCATATTTTATCATATTTTCTGAATCTCATTATTGACAGTTGAGAATGCATTCAACTAAGCATGCATCACAGAGTTGGTGTGGTAGAGTAGAAAGGAAGTGTGCCTTAGAATTTAAAAATAATGTTTTTTCAAAAAAAAGAATTGATTCAATTACTTATGGAAAATTTGGCTTAGGGCAAGTTACTTAAGTCTCTTTCTCTAAACTTCTATAGAAACGAAAAAGACAATATGATCCACCTTGTAGAGTTGTTTTAAAAATTACATGTAATAATGCATTTTAAAATACCTAGCACAATGCTTGACAAAATTCAGTTACTTGATGTTGTCTTCTTTCTTTCTCACTGACCTAGACATTGAGGTGCATTTTAGAAAAAGTACATACAAATAAATAAATAAATAAAAGAAATAAGATTTATATTTATATATGGTTATACGTATGACATATAAAAACCAATCAACAATACTAGACAATGTCTTAAGTACTAAAATGAAGTTGGTAAGGCTTTTCATGGATTTATGTCATCTTCTTTTTTTTTGAGACCGAGTTTCACTCTTGTTGCCTAGGCTAGAATGCAATGGCACAATCTCTGTTTACTGCAACCTCTACCTCCTGGGTTCAAGTGATTTTCCCACCTCAGCCTCCCAAGTAGCTGGGATTACAAGTGTGCACCACTATACCTGGTTAATTTTGTATTTTTAGTAGATGGGTTTTACCATGCTGGTCAGGCTGGTCTCGAACTCTTGAGCTCAAGTGACCCACCCATCTCGGCCTCCCAAAGTGCTGGGATTACAAGTGTGAGCCACCGTGCCCAGCCTTGGCTTCTCTAATGTTACAACTTATTCAATAATTTATTGATTGCTGTACTCAGTTCACTATTATGTCTTAAAAGTGGCAAGGCACATCTCCTACTCAAGAAATTTACAGACTAGTGAAGGAGAGAGACATGTAAACAATTTCAGTATAGTGTTCTGGCATTTTACTAGAAGTTGTAGAGCAGTTCAGTGAGAATGGAGGATGATATAAGAAAGAGAAGCTTTGTAGAGGTTCCAAAGTAAGAGACAGCAACTTTCTTTCCTAGAAGTGAGAACCATATCTTAAGCTAGCTTAAGAAGGAAGTCATGTTTTCATTTAAACCTAATATATATTTATTTTTAATAACAGATAACATTCACATGATTGAAAATTCAAAATACTCAAACTGGTATTTGTAGTAAGACATCTCCCTCCTCCCTCCTTACTATTCATTTGAATAACTTCTCACTGTGTCTCCAGTCACCCAACACTCCACTACAGAGGCAGCTAATGTCATCAGTGTCATAAACATTCTCCAGGTATATTTAATGTATCATAAGCAAATGTGAATATATATTTTTGCAAATATTTTTACTAACCCAATGACAGTGTTTGAAATATTCCACAGAGTCTAAAGATCCCCATGCTCTCATCTGGCTTCACCCTCTCTGTCTTAGTCGAGTAGCTTTGCTTGACTCACGGATCCTGCCCATCGCCATGTGTTCATTCAACAAACATCTCTTGAATGCCTGGTGTGCCTGGCAATGGGGGCACAGCGATCAATAAATCAGATAAATATCCCTGTTCTTGTGGAACTCTGCAGTGAAGAGTTCTCTCCATAGCTCTCTAGTAGAAGAAGAGACCAAAATACAACATAAATATCAATATATTAGAAAGTGATAAGTGCTATGGCGGAAAAAAATGAAATAGTGAAGGGAGACATGAAGTGCTAAGATGGACAGGAAAGGCCTCACTAAGAAGGAAGAAAGGAAACGAGGCCAAGTGTATATCTGCAGGAAAAATGATCTGCGTGGGTGGAACTTCAATAGCCAAAGCCCTGAGGCAGGACCCAGCCCATCCTATTGGAAGAAGAGCAAGGAAGCTTAAGTTGCTGGAAAGAAGACAGGAAGAGACTCAGTCAGAGAGGACCAGGAAGCCAGATGGTACACAGTATTGCAGGTCATTGTGAGGTCTTGGCTTTCACCAGGAGGCATGCAGGGAGCAATGGGAGAAGCGGATACTGGATCCAACAGAACCAGCAGCACTGCAGGTGCAGGGTTAGCACAGAGCCGGAAGCACCAAGCACAGTTGTAGTAAATGCAAGTAGGGCATCAGGTGAAGGTTGTTTAAGAACTTAAAAACAGAGAGAGTGGAGCTGGGCACAGAATAAAAACCCAATTCAACAGGAGGAAAACATAAGAGCAGAAAAGATTCTGCCTCCTTCTTGTTGAAATATTCCACAAAATCCAGAGAACAATAGACAAGTCTGGAAAGACACATTAAAATGCATTTAAGTTCTCAATTTCTCATTTGCATTGGCAGTAACTTCAATTTCTATAATTATAAACAGCCTTTTATAAAAATTATCTTAGCGATAAATTTTGATTATCAAGGCTTATTGCTGTGAAAGATTTTTCCATTGCAGGTACATTTGTTGCCAAGCACTCATTTGTTTTGCCTTTTAGTACTAACTTTTTTATCCTCACTCTCATTTCATTGAAAAGTTTCTGGTAGGTATGGTTGAAGGTAGTCATTATTATTGCTTTGATAGACATATAAACTATGATAGGAAAGCTGTGATTTATTTCAATTCTTCTTTTGAAGGGAAATTAATCAACATAATTCCCTCAGTCTTCTAAGCAATTGAAAAAGAATACCATTTTTCTCCCAATTATTGCTTTAGACTTCTCTTTGTTTATGATTTTCTCACCACCTATCTCATCATCTTTTCCAACCTGACTTCCGGTTTCACAATTTCAGCAAACCTGCTATCTCTGAAGCTTTCTTCTTATTTATATCCCTCTAGACTCATCTTTGACACTTATTTATTTATTTTGTTTTTAGTGGTGAGCCACAAACCCTCAGAGCGGAGGGCACAGCTCACCAACACTTACAATCATACTTTTTTTTTTTTTTTTTGAGACAGGGTCTCACTCTATTTCCCAGGCTGGAGTGCAGTGGCCCAATCTCAACTCACTGCAACCTCCACCTCCCAGGTTCAAGTGATTCTTCTGCCTCAGCCTCTTGGTAGCTGGGATTACAGGTGTGTGCCACCACACCTGGCTAATTTTTATATATTTTTCTTAAGTAGAGATGGGGTTTCACCAGTTTGGCCAGGCTGGTCTCAAACTCCTGACCTCAAATGATCCACCAACCTTGGCCTCTCAAAATGCTGGGATTATAGGTGTGATTTTTGAATGGCACTCAAAGCTCATATTCGGAGGCCGGGCACGATGGCTCCCACCTGTAATCCCCGTGCTTTGGAAGGCCGAGACGGGGGGATCACCTGAGGTTAGGAGTTTGAGACCAGCCTGGCCAACATAGTGAAACTCTGTCTCTACTAAAAATACAAAAAATTAGCTGGGTGTGGTGGCAGGTGCCTGTAATCCCAGCTATTTGGGAGGCTGAGGCAGGAGAATCACTTGAACCTGGGAGGCAGAGACTGCAGTATGCAGAGATCACGCCATTGTACTCCAGCCTGGGCAACAAGAGCGAAACTTCATCTTCCAAAAAAAGCTCATAATCTACGATAACACTCACTCATAATCTAAGGAGAAGAAAAAGACAACCAACAAAGGCAAAAACCATGGAAACAAAATATGTACACATGAACATAGCCTAAGTGAGAGGCAGAGCCAAGTCACAGCAGGGGCTCAGTTAGCAAGGATTTTCATTTTAAACCCAACAAGAGCCTTAGAAGTCATTTAGGCCAATGCCCTCATTTTATAAGCTGAAATAATGAGGTGTAGAAAATGTGTCACGATGACTTTGCAAATGATAGAAAAAAGCAACTAAATTTGGCTTAAACAATAGGAAATATAGTCTCCTGTACAACATAACGTCCAAACATCGTGCATCCTGGAGCTTATAGCTGCTCCTCTCTGCAGTTCTCTTGGCTAGGCCACCTTCCAAGTGTCAGCATTAACTTCCAGATGTGAGCAAGATTGCTGCAGCAGTTATCAAACTCCATATGTCTGACACATTGGTCACATCTGGAAGAACAGACACATTTCTATTGCATCTCTTGTCAGTAGCAAAGAAACCTGACCAAGAAGCCCTAAGACTTTCTCTCTTGTCACTCGCCCATTTCTAAAGCATCACTGCCAAGGAAAATGAGATTCCAAGACTGGCTTAGCCTTGGTCTAGGCTTGTAGTAGAATCAGGGCTGGGGAATTAAGGTAAAATAAAATGACTATAATCAAAACATTATAGGACTAAGAGAGACTTTTATAACTATCTTTGTCCTACTATGCTAAGAATTTGCTTCTTTACCTGCTGTCCAATGATGGATTCAACTCTTCTCTCTTTTTTCAAACTCCTCTGGGGTGCTTACTTATTCTTTTTTAACTTTCTTAGGTTTCTGTGGAAGTGGCATAGGTTAATGGTAAACACTAACTTTAGAGCCAGACTGCCTGGGTTCAAATAAAGGCTTCCACCATACCTAACTGTGTGTGTTACCTCAGGCATATTATTTAACTTCCTTTGTCTTCTATAAAGGGGGATGATAAGAGAATCTACCTCGTAGAGATATTGTGGGAAGTATGTAAGCTAACACATATTAAGTGCTCAGAACACTGCCTGTTACACAAAGTCTTCTACAAGGCTGCCTGTTACACAAAAAGTCTTCTATAAGAATGCCTGTAATCCCAGCACTTTGGGAGGCCGAGGCGGGTGGATCATCTGAAGTCAGAAGTTCAAGATTATACTGACCAACTTGATGAAACCTCGTCTCTACTAAAAATACCAAAAAAAAAAATTAGCTGGGCATGGTGGCACATGCCTGTAGTCCCAGCTACTCGGGAGACTGAGGTAGGAGAATTTCTTGAACCCGGGAAATAGAGGTTGCAGTGAGCCAAGTCCTCTATAAGTGTGTGCTATTACTAAGGGGCATCTCCTATTTTTGCATGTCCAGCATCTGTTTCCCCATCTTGTGATAGGAGTTTCCATTTTCCTTTGAAGAACCACCCCTCTGTCATGCCATATGATATTAGCATAATTCTTAGTCAGTATAAAGAGCTCCCAACCCATATTGGGCAAAAGGTGGGCACAAAGGCCAAGAAAAGCCATTCTTACCATTTCCCCCAGAATCTGAATCTTGAGCAAAAGGACTCAAAAAAAAAGCTAAAATTCAGTCTCTCTAAGGTCAAGGCCTTAAAGAAGCTTTTCCTGAGCCTCTGCTCCCTAAATTCCTAGAACTATTTTGTCCTTTCAAAATTCTGATTAATAATCCTTTCTTTGATTCATTTAGCCACCCAGTACCCTTTAATAATCTTTTATTGCTGAAATTAGTCAAAATTTATTTCCATTGTTTGTATAATCACTATGTTGAAAAAAACAGGACTCCCAAATTAAGTCAAAGAGTAACTTTATTTTTCTCTCTCATCTCTTTAAATCTATTCAAGATCCTAGCTCTTCTCTGGCCCCTGCATATAGAGGGCATAGAAGTTAAGACCGTGCCTTTAAAGTCAACCTTTTTTTTTATTTTCTGAGTTAAGTCTTACTCTGTCACCCAGGCTGGAGTGCTATGGCACAATCTCAGCTCACTGCAACCTCTGCCTCCCGGGTTCAAAATATTCTCATGCCTCAGTCTCCCAAATAGCTGGGATTACAGGCGCCCACCACCATGCCTGGCTAATTTTTGTATTTTTAGTAGAGACAGGGTTTTACCATGTTGGCCAGTCCAGTCTCGAACTCCTGACCTCAGGTAATCCACCAGCCTCAGCCTCCCAAAGTGCTGGGATTATAGGCATGAGCCATTGCAGCTGGCCTAAAGTCAAACATTCTGGACTCATTTCTAGCTCTACCTCCCATTAACTCTGTTACTTAATGTCTCTTTCCCTCAGTTTTTTTACATACAAAATATGGATACTGTAAAACTTAAAATGATTTCCCAAACGTAAATGCTTAGAAGTGTACTCGCCTCATAATAACTCCCAAAACATATGAACAAAGCAGATGACAGAAGTGGTCCAATAAGGTTATCTCTCTGTTTCAAACCCATCGCATCAGGCCCTGACTATTTTTTCTATACTTTGGTTCACACCAACCCCCTCCTCTTTTCTAAGTCATTCGAGACATAGTTAAAGCACTACCACCTCTTCAAGGTCTACATTGATCTACAAAGACCACAATAACCTGATACTTTATTTGTAGCAATTATACTCCGTAGCAGATACATTGCTCTTGATTTCATATCATTTCTACTGTTTTCACATTGTCCTGGGGTATAAATCATGACTCCTCAACAAAGAGTATTTGAAGAATGATGTATTATTTTATATCCTTCTTGTTACTTAACCTAAAGTAAGGGTCCCAGTAAGCTCTTAATTATTAACTTCAGAATGGCCCTCTGAACAGCTAAAAGTGTTTCCATTCACATAACTTCTGGGGTTGTAGAACTGCAAGTCTTTAGGCCTATGTTTTTATTGTATGTGTAAACACACAAAATAGACAAAAGTCTAGAACTTCCCATTTTCTTCCCACATTGACTTGTAAACATTGGGTATCCAATAAGTATTATTAACTATCTACAAAGGCTAAAAACTTCAGGAACTACATACTAATTCTATTAATGAATATGGAAGGAAATTCCAAATGCATCTGCTACGGTTAAAATTTAAAACTGTAATACTGAAAGATCCTATTTTATTTAAAAATATAATACATGAAAATAAGAGAAACAGATATACTTACATACTTTTTTCCTTCTAATACTTTTCTTTCAAATAAGAATAATTCCCATAGGAATTGTTAGTGAAGGACAAAGTTGAGAGGGTGACTACCATATATTTTTATTGTCATTTCTGGAGAAATTTTTATTTTTAAACTCTGCATAAAGTACACAATCTTCTCTCTTTGATTTCTCTAAGCATGTGAAAAAAATATATTTAGAAATAATAACTTCTGTTGATATCCATATCATCTAACATTAAAAAAATGGCATGGTTTCATTGCTGTTTGAGTTGCTTTTCGGTGATGTGAAAAAGTCAACTGTGAAAAAGAAACTGAGGAAGACTAGCCTCAATTCCATGTGAAACTATCTGTGAAATGGAGATACATAAACTGACTTACTTACCCGATCCTGGGAACAAGCTTATATTACATGTAAATGATACTTCTATAAAATTCCATACTTTCTGGATTATTGTTATGCTTAGTGGATATGGTTATTTCAAAGTTAAGAAAAAATGCTTTTTGCTAAATTCTACCCACTGTGAATATTTCAACCAGACCAAATCTTCATTGCTTTTATTTCCATAGGACCACTCAGTCTAGGAGAAAAAGAAAGGGAAAGATAGAGAAAGGTAAGAGGAAAAAAACTACACATCTTACTTGGATTGTGCAAGACAGCCTGGTGCAATCACATTATAATTTTCCTCCTCGGTTTGGAGTGAAGTGAGCTGTATCATGTTAACCATAACATCATTTGTGTGGCCTGGGAGCTGGGGAAGTGCTGATAAGATCTTCTCTACTAAGTTGTCTCCATGATGTCCAACTGCTCCTGTTTAAGCAGACAAGACTATGTAAACTCATAAAATGGGAGGAAAAAGCAAGCTTGATAAATGTTTTATCACACCCCTTCTATCAAAAATAAGAAACACTTTTAGTTTCTGTTCGACAAAACTAGCATTTTGCCCTTTATACAACTAATCACATTCACAATCACCTAGTCAACGTATACGTCACAGGTTTTAATTAATGCTCCATGAGGGCAGACCTCATGTCTGCTCTGGCTACTACTATATCTCTAGCACCTAGCATAGTGCCTACATATAGTAAGCATCAATAAGCATTTGCTGAATGAATAAATAAATAAACGATCTGCATCTAGTCAGCCAGGTAAACAGTGTCATAGGATGATACTATCCTGAAATTTTAAAGCTGAATTTTTTTTTATTCTTGTCTTTTCTTTTTAGAGACAGAGTCTTGCTCTGTTGCCCAGGCTGGAGTGCAATCATAGCTCACTGCAGCCTTGAACTCCTGGGCTCAAGCAATTCTCCCTCCTTAGTTTCCCAAATAGTTGGAACTATTCCCAGATAGTTGGAAAATTAGCCACCACACCTGGCTAATTATTTTTTTTTAAGTGTCTCACTATGTTGTGCAGGCTGGTCTTGAACTCCTGGTCTCAAGAGAGCCTCCTACCTTGGCCTCCTAGCTGGGATTATAGCTGTGAGCTACCATACCTGGTCTGAATTTCATTTTTATTTTACTGATGAAGATACTAAAACCCAAAAGGGCTTATGGACCTGACAAAGAACCAGATCTCCCCTCCACTAGAACCAAAAAAAACACAGGAAGCTTCCCTAGTCTTCCTAGTGGCAAAGGTCCCGTTTACCCACCAAGTCTAGCATGGAAACTGGAAGCTAGTGGGCTCTCGCTAAATATTTGTTAGATGAAGAAAAGAATAAATGAACAGCTCGGGAGGATCCAAGATGGCGGATTAGACACAACTCCAACGCACAACACCCAGCGAAAGAGACGCAGAAACCCAGAGATCTCCTAGCTCCAACGGAGGTGCATTTCAACGGGTCTGGTCCAAGGGTGAGCAAAGCCCACTCAGGGCAGACCGAGGTGGGGAGGGGTGCTGCTTCACCCAGAAAGTGCATCTGACTGGCCTTTCGGAGGCTCCACCTCTGGCGCTCAAGTCCAGATACAGCGCTTCCCCCAAAGCCTCAGCAATACACAGAACAGGGGATCTTTACCAGCCAAGCGCCGGGAATTACAAGTGCGGAGTTGAACAAGAGTCTGCAGACTGGGCCGGGTGCGGTGGCTCACACCTGTAATCCCAGCACTTTGGGAGGCCAAGGCGGGTGGATCACGAGGTCAAGAGATCGAGACCATCCTGGTCAACATGGTGAAACCCCGTCTCTACTAAAAATACAAAAAAAAATTAGCTGGGCATGGTGGCGCATGCCTGTAATCCCAGCTACTCAGGAGGCTGAGGCAGGAGAATTGCCTGAACCCAGGAGACGGAGGTTGCGGTGAGCCGAGATCGCGCCATTGCACTCCAGCCTGGGTAACAAGAGCGAAACTCCGTCCCAAAAAAAAAAAAAAAAAAAAAAAAA